>NC_143014.1:60503447-60638447 GCF_055824585.1 Amblyomma mixtum
TAGAGACGCGGTTACGAGGAGACAAGGAAAAACTTTATAGAAGTATTTGCATTATGTACACGTAAACCACAACCAAGAGTGCCTCTCAGTTAATGGGAGTGTCTTAGGAGACGGGAGACTCGGTGGAAAGGACCTTCCTCGCAAACAGGCGTCTCTCGGCCGCACTCGCTGCCGCGTTTTATATTGTCTTCCTTCACTAAAATCCCCGGATGGGGGCCGGTGTCCCGAAAAGTTAACTTCGGCACTAATCAGCCCCCTCCCCCCCTCCGGCATGTGATGAGCTTGAGGATGAGGGGGATGCCATCTATGTCGCGCAGGCAGCGCGAGTGGCGTTCCCACAATCTGCAGGTGGCCGGACGTGGGTCTTGCGTTCCCTGGGTCTGCAGGTGGTTGCACCTGTTCCCAAGGCTACGTGCAAGGCCACGCGAGGTAGGGAGACGGATAACATGAAGTGACTGACTCCCGGGTCCTCTCGGGATGGTCAGTTACGGCTGTCCTTGACAACTCTTCACCATGGGTGCACTGGCAGAGCCGCGCTGGCTGCTTTCAGGAGAGGCTTGCTGTCCCCGCGGCCATGGGTACGCCGGACGACCGTCCGCGCTTTAATCCACTTCGTCTGGAGGGCATTCCAGGCATAACAGTATGCACAGGTCACCATCGGACCCACTGAGTGGGCTAAAGCGCCCCTAAAAACCGGTTGGGACGGACCGGGCGTGCCAGCGGTTTCTCCTCTAACTCACCTAGGCGAACACAAGGGCGCGCACACGCACACAAACAAGCACACGCATAGACGCACCTTTCATTTATTCCATTGTTTGACTCTGTTGTCTTTCGGCCCTAGTCGGCCCGTGCTACCCTCCCTGAAGTGCGTGCGCTGCGCTCGTCTCCTCGGCAGTTTCCTTCCCCGCGTGCGATGCGCGCGCCCCCGAGCGGCCGGGGAGCCCCGCAAAGAGCGCGACTCATCTCCCGTGCACGGACCTCTCTGGGTCGCGATAAGCATCGGAATTTGCCCCGGCGGAGTGAGCGGCGGCGTCTCTATCAGCCTCACATCCGCGCCTCTCGTCCCGAGATCTTCGCGTCCCGAGGTTCATCACCCGCCGCGGTCCTGAATAGAAAAGTGGGGCCTTTGTCGACGCGGCTCTTCTCTGATTATGCGCTGTTGTTCTCTTTTCCTTTTTCCGCCCTTTTGAGCACTTCTTTTCCCCCCTCCCTTTTCTCGTTTCTTTCTCCGGGATCAGTGCAGTTTGGGCGATATTAAAAGGAGACCCCCCACCGCCGGAGCAGTACTTGGCGCGGGGTGAGGGCTCCATACACCTCCCCATTCTGCGCGGCCCTTCTTTCTTGCGGTGGCATGCGTTGGGTCGGGTTCTGTGCCTGGGTCGTGACCAGCTCTTCTCACTTCTCACTCTCGCGACGTCTGTTCGCAACGGCAGACAAAAGCAGGCGTAGCGGAAATCGCGAGCTGGGCCACGGCTTCAGAACGGTCCGCCCAGCGCTTGAGAGCTCTCTTCTCCGGAGCGCCCAACTGCTGGCTGAATGCTTCTATACGCATTTGGGGAGGGGCAGCGACGTGTAAGGGGTCCGCATACTTTTTGTTGTTGCGCAGCAAAAGCTATAGGGTGACAGGTGCTGGCTTTGACACATGTGCGCTCGTCTTGTGAGCGTGTTTCACACTTTAAGTTTCAGACTTTATTTCAGCATCAGACGAAACACGGAGCCTGATGGGAACAGCAGACTCGTGAAAGTTGTCGTATCACGATCATGTAGCTTTAAATGCACTGAACTTCATCGTTTCCTACAGGCGCAACGAGGCATTGAACGGTGCATTGCGCAGGTCGCATCGTAAATTGAAAAGCCCCTCCCCTCTTCGCACCTAGTTTGTCGCTGCGTGCTTAGCCTGCCCAGCAATTTAGCTTTGCAGCAATTTTCGTGTTCCGAAAACTTTTTTGGGCACCTATACATAGCCGCCTAGTGGGTAGCTTAAATATCTGTGAGAAAACTATGCTGAATCTGTGTAGTGATTCGGTTGGCAATAGATGTTTTTCGCGACAAATGAAGTAACAAAAATAAAAATTTTTCTTGCCTTGACCACCTTATCTATTATTCGTACTTTTTTTGGTGTCTATTAGATGACACTTTATTTTGTAATGGGATAAAGCTAGTCGTTCCAAGAAGTGACCGAAGGGGCGAAGTCGTAGCATAACATCAATCTAGAGGTAGTCAACTACTGACTGACTTTATCTCGTGTGTGTGTGTGTGTGTGTGTGTGTGTGTGTGTGTGTGTGTGTGTGTGTGTGTGTGTGTGTGTGTGTGTGTGTGTGTGTGTGTGTGTGTGTGTGTGTGTGTGTGTGTGTGTGTGTGTGTGTGTGTGTGTGTGTGTGTGTGTGTGTGTGTGTGTGTGTGTGTGTGTGTGTGTGTGTGTGTGTGTGTGTGTGTGTGTGTGTGTGTGTGTGTGTGTGTGTGTGTGTGTGTGTGTGTGTGTGTGTGTGTGTGTGTGTGTGTGTGTGTGTGTGTGTGTGTGTGTGTGTGTGTGTGTGTGTGTGTGTGTGTGTGTGTGTGTGTGTGTGTGTGTGTGTGTGTGTGTGTGTGTGTGTGTGTGTGTGTGTGTGTGTGTGTGTGTGTGTGTGTGTGTGTGTGTGTGTGTGTGTGTGTGTGTGTGTGTGTGTGTGTGTGTGTGTGTGTGTGTGTGTGTGTGTGTGTGTGTGTGTGTGTGTGTGTGTGTGTGTGTGTGTGTGTGTGTGTGTGTGTGTGTGTGTGTGTGTGTGTGTGTGTGTGTGTGTGTGTGTGTGTGTGTGTGTGTGTGTGTGTGTGTGTGTGTGTGTGTGTGTGTGTGTGTGTGTGTGTGTGTGTGTGTGTGTGTGTGTGTGTGTGTGTGTGTGTGTGTGTGTGTGTGTGTGTGTGTGTGTGTGTGTGTGTGTGTGTGTGTGTGTGTGTGTGTGTGTGTGTGTGTGTGTGTGTGTGTGTGTGTGTGTGTGTGTGTGTGTGTGTGTGTGTGTGTGTGTGTGTGTGTGTGTGTGTGTGTGTGTGTGTGTGTGTGTGTGTGTGTGTGTGTGTGTGTGTGTGTGTGTGTGTGTGTGTGTGTGTGTGTGTGTGTGTGTGTGTGTGTGTGTGTGTGTGTGTGTGTGTGTGTGTGTGTGTGTGTGTGTGTGTGTGTGTGTGTGTGTGTGTGTGTGTGTGTGTGTGTGTGTGTGTGTGTGTGTGTGTGTGTGTGTGTGTGTGTGTGTGTGTGTGTGTGTGTGTGTGTGTGTGTGTGTGTGTGTGTGTGTGTGTGTGTGTGTGTGTGTGTGTGTGTGTGTGTGTGTGTGTGTGTATTTAGCGTGACAGTTGAGAAGACGGCACAATGAACCAGAAATTTTATTTTTGCTCAGTTATAAAGCAACCTCTTTCCAATAAATAAAGTTATTTTTAAATATCGCAGATCAACTACATAATTGTTCCAACTCACGGTGAAGAAAACTCAGCGTCTTCTCCTTAAATGTGCTGCATAATTTTTATACATTTAGTGAAACATCAGACAACAAAAACATCAGACGCCTCTTTCACGACACCAGTGAAGGGACTTGGGTATTGAAGGAAGACTGAAACGTGTTTTTCTGGATTAGACGTGATTAAATGGTTCAAATATGTGTGTAGGTTAAGTATGCCATTTTTTTTCTAGGAGGGTGGCCTAGCATTAAATGGATGATGTAACCATCGATTAAAGTCGGCTTCTCCTCACATCATCAAAGAAGTGCGGATAAACTAGATTATGACGTCATTGTTTTTGACGTTTCAGATTTCCGCTGCCTTCACCGGCGTTCTGCCAAGCACCGTCTAATCCCGCCAAGCTACTCTTCATGGCCTTTGCCATTGATGGCGTTAGTTTTCTTCCTCTGAGGTGCGTAGGAAATGTGCCGTTGCCGCTGATGAGGCTCCCTAACCGCCGCTTCCGGCGGGTAGGGCGCCGGGATTTCGGGATTACGTCATCGTTTTAAATGCTAAATCACACACACAAAAAAAGGTGCATGCTTTACCTGCCGGTTTTGCGCATTCTACACCTTTAAGCTCGTCGAATACTAAAAGCTCTTCAGTTGCCCTTTAATGCCGTGTGCTGCTGCCGCATGCTGCCGACTGCGGGCAGCAAAACATCTCTGTGTTGTGGCTCTCATGCCCGTAATTAAGCAGGCTTAAAAACTCTGAGCTCACCCTTGGCAGCTGTGTTAGGGCGTCTGTCATACACGCATTTCTTGTTATTTTTAGCGTTACTTTGACAGGTAGCTGTTACGTTAGCGAGTTAGGGCTTGCTCCAACAGTATAAAGCACGCCTTAAATCTGGGTTAACAGGGTACATGAGCAACTGAAAGTCATGAACGCTTTTTCCCGAAATGCCGATCAACCCAAGCTCATATCACCTATTCAGCGTTTTAATGTCTTATCTAGACGACTAATTTAGTCGTTTACTTGCTATCATGTTTACGATGGATCTAATGGTATAATCTTTTGTGGAATGAAAGGCAGGGACGATAAATTTGCATTCTTCTCGAATAAACATGCGCAGTGCGAAGCCGGCTTGCGCAGCTCATTTCATACTCATTCTGTAGACAATACAAAGGCGTCGCTGCCATAGGGAGGAGTTTATGACTAGCCATGTAAGTGCGACATCTCAGTGGAATCGCTTGGCAGATTTCGCTATATCACCGCTCGACCTGATGAGATATACAGGCGCCGTTTCGATCGAAGCGACGCCCATACATGCGCAGACGACGCAGCGGGCCAGATGGGCCGACTTTTTCACCGCATTAACGACTGGGCGAGAGGTTCTCTGTAGTGCACGCGTGTTTTATTCATCGCCGCCACGAGCAGTTGGCAGGGTGCACTGTTTCCCGGGGCTACAATTAAGAGTGTGCGAGAGGCGAGATTGCTTTATGATTGTTTCAGTCGCCGGACCAGCCGACGACTCGACGCTAATGTCTTCTTGAATGGGCCCGACTTATTGATTCCCAGCGAAAGCGGTGCGTGACTGCGGGCACTCGGCTGTCACGCCACACGTGGAGGAAGTCCGGGAACCTGCTGTAGTACGCGTCGTCGCAGCTAGCCTTTGAATCAGCGATGCAGTCCTGAAGCGCAGGACAGATGCCACTGCTGTCCACCGCGCGCCTCCCAATACGCGGGACGAGCTCACCTAGCCTAGCGCCTTTTTTGGCTGCTCAGATGCTTTTTATTTCTTTTCATTTTCTAGACCTGGGAAGGGGGGGGGGGGATACTGCAAATGTCTAGTAACCATACACGCTGGTAATTATTACAAAAAATAAAAAATAATGCTTCACCTCACAGGGCAGCGCACACGTAGGTACGCGTTACTGGTTATTTTTTAGCATGCCCCCCACCCCCCACCCCCCACCCCCCTTTCCACCTTCTTTTCCCTTGCTATGAATTAGTGCCTACACCTGGGCGTGCGCTGGAGCAAAACTCAGGCTTTGAGCTTTCGCTTCACCCGAAATTCGAGATTTCCGGCCGCCCGAAAGCCGCTTAGCGTCGGATGAGATTGCGGCGTTCGTCGGGGCCAAAGCCACTGCCTTCACGACTAATTCGCATTCGTTAGCCCGCCCTGCCTCGTGAGAGCAACAAACGAATGGTGCATCAGACGCTCAGAAAGTTTGCTCGATAAACTGGCGGTACTTTCGAATATTTCTAATTCGGCACGTAGGAAGTCTAATGAGGACGCCAAATCCCATCACCGCGGAAATATTTCAGCATGAGCACGACGTTTAAATAAACTTAGCTCTAACCGCCCACCAATAAATCAAGCAGTAAGGTGAGTCTTCGAGTCAGTTAATTTTATTTGATAACACCTTACGATATTAAGCACGCTTAAATATAAATGAATAGCTGGCTTACTTTGCTAAAACTGCGCTACTCCTACGTAGCTTAATTCTGGTACTGGTTGGAACGTCCGACAGTCGCGTCCTCCATCCTAAAACTCCATTTATGCAAAGCAGCAGATTACGTTCCAAGAGGCCAGTGTGTGACCGCGCATCACACGGTCAAATAGCATATTTTCACCGAATGCTCGAAGTTTTGATGGCAGTTCCAGCTCGAGGTGCTCCGCATGACCCTCCTAACCTCTGAATGGTTGCGAGCAAGAAACGCCTCCGTGCTTTCAATGCCAGCCAGATAAGCTGGTTTCGGCTAAACTAAGCCCTCACCTGCTCCCCTTTTGCTGCCATTCACTAGCCTTTATTTCGTACCCAGCATATTTTAGCGAGGAGCAGAGAGCGCCCGATGACCAGCCACATGCCAAGGGAAATAAACCAGCGAGCTTTTCGCTTTCTCTTCACGAGACGACGCTTTATAGTGGAGACCGTTTCGGTGGCTGAGGGACTTTGGCGCCGCGGGTTTGATGCCGGCCTCGGCGGCCGTATTTCGATGATGACGGCAAAATACACAAATAGCCCGTGAGCTTTTCGATTTCAGCGCGAGTTAAAAAATCCCAGGTGGTCTAAATTAATCCGGAGCCCTCCACTATACGGCGACTCTCGTCCTTTGTGTCGCTTCTGTACGGTAAACCGCACAATGCCAGCTCCTCGCGCTTTGAAAACTAAGCCACCACACCCCGCGTAAGCGGCGCCTCATCGCGACCGCGAAACGAACCAAGGCGTCCAAAGGGGCTGAGTCAACGCCTCGTAGAAGACTGGCTGAGTGCAAAGCGAGCGATGTGGGGGGTGGCGTTTAAATACAAAAAGCGTTGGTGTAGGGCGCAAGGGAAAGGGCAGATTACAGTCCTGTGTACGTGACATATATGTGTTCCGCGTTGCTAAGACATCGGCAATGCAAGTTGCTATTTACGCAACACCGAAAGTTTCAGAGGGCAACTATTTAGCGAACATAGCTCTTCTTCGGTAAAGAAAGAAAAGGGGGTGGGTGGGGGGGAGTCAGCGACAACGCGTTCACAGTGGTGGCCTCAATTCTTTCTTTGTCAATTTTTGCTTCTGTGTGTGTGTGTGTGTGTGTGTGTGTGTGTGTGTGTGTGTGTGTGTGTGTGTGTGTGTGTGTGTGTGTGTGTGTGTGTGTGTGTGTGTGTGTGTGTGTGTCGTCGCTTCTAGCTCGCGCTTCGCAAGATACGCGTGCTGTTGACAGTGCCGCTAAATGCGTCTCTTCTCTCGCAGCGCACGCATCAAAAACCCGCGCACGACCGACACGGCAGTCGAGGCATGCGCGCTTCGGCGCCCTTCCGAAGCTCGAAGGGAGGCACGTCGAAGCTTCTCTCGCGCGATATAACGCATACAAAAGAAAGCGCGTGTTGTCACGATCGAAGACGCTTTCCTCAGACTGCTTTGCTGCGCGTGTTGGCGACGTTGCAACGCCAGCAGAGCGGGCTTTCTCTGCCGTCGGCCGCTTGGTATGAGCCTCGCAGAATGGTATACGGTTTGTTGGCCAATGCATTAAGGCCATCTAATGCGGTTTGTAAATTAACAGTCGTGCTGTTCTCGCGCCCTACCATTAACTGGCAGACAAACAGTGCGATCGATGAACCGCGCAGGGACTCGCTTGACATGAGTCGCCTATGGCTTCGAAATGAACAGCGCTGTTCACTGTGTTGCCAGGGGATTGTACTTTTCAGTAGCACTACTGTTGGTTGTATGGCACATCTCGCTGTCTAACTGCATGCTAGCGGTCCCTGCTTATCGTATACACGCGGTGTCAGACACCGTGAAGAGAGAGAAAAAAAAGATGCCAATTAAAAGCATAATAAAGAAGGAAGCGCCGTCTTGGTAACCACACACACAAAAAAATGAGGCCATTTTTTTTTTTCATTTTGGTGATGCTATAAGAAAAGAAATCAATGACAGAGAACTAATTGGGAAATCACTTGAGCTCACGACTCAAGCTCTCACAGGAGGGCGTAGTTGTGCCCAAAATTTTGCAGCTATCTTCCAGCTTATTAGATACCTTTGTCATGCCGTGTACCGTGTTCCCGTAACCGTTACCGTTGCCGGAGTACCGTGAGCCCGCCCACCGCCGCTGAGCCCGCACTGATTGGGCCCGATGCTGGAAGCACGCGCGCAGCTGCCGGGTATGTGGCTTTGTCAAGGTGATTTTGCGCATGCGCATTGGCTGCGCGCGGGATCCCGGTACTCCGGTATCGGTACCGTACGCCCACCGTCATCACCATCTACCGTTAACTGCTAATAACAAAAAGCCCAACTGTGTAGCAAACCACGTCGATAGAGCTTCCACCCAATCTTCGTATCTGAAGCGAAAACATAGCTCAGTGCGTGCAATCTGCACTGCTTCCGACGGCGTTCTGGGGATAAAGTTCGCCGAAATTCTTGACAGGCACCTCAAGGCCGCGTTGTATCCGACACGCCCACGAGCGGGGCAGGAAACGAGGGAGAGTAAAGCGAATATCGAGCGCGCGCGCGCCCAGCCAAGCGCAAAGACACCCGCGGCGCGGATGCCGGCGCTGCGCCGCGTGCCAGAGTGCCTCCCGAGTCTTGTCGTTGCAGTGTCTTCGGCAAAAAACGGAACGGGAGAGTAGTGCTACTGGCAGCTTTATGTTTCTTTCTTTTCATGCTTTGGGGCGATGGGCTTCTTGCAATGGCGGCTCGAGCGGTTACGCCGCAATTGCAGTCTATATGAACGCGACCGCCAGTATCGTAATATTTTGCTGCCTTTGATAACTTTATTTCAATAGAGCCGACAAAAGCACGCCTGATACTTAGAATCCCTTGCTCCAGTAGCCTTTAGAAGAGTTCTTTTTCTTTTCTAAATAAGTTACTATTTATATCGTCACAATCCCCTCCCTCCGCTCTTCTCCTTGAGTCAAATTCACTACCTTAATTGGAAAGCGCATGGTTTCAGACAACAGCCGTAAGTCGTGCTACTGAGCCCCATGAAAACAAACTAAATCATCGCTGGCCGCCAAGAATTACCACTGCGGAGCAAAATTTCACAATGTCAAGCAACTACTTTTGAAACGCCTTCATTTGTAGTTCGAAAACGATGTTTGATCAGCGCTTCTATCCACGGCGCTGTCGAGAGTCAGCCAACGAGGAGGGAAGGAACAGGCTCAGCGTCATCTATATCAAGGCATAGGCGCGCTGCACCGCTGCTCATACAGAGCATCGGTACAGGAAGACTCACGGTCATAAACTAGTATGAACCGCCACTGCTCCAAGGCAGCCAAGGCATGAAGTTTCAATTCAATGGAAAAAACAAAAAAAAGAGAGACGAACGCTCTCATGACCTCCGCTCTCTTCCTCTACACACACGCGCGTGCACTGTAACGGTAAACGTTAGGATCCCAGTAAAGAATCATAACTGTAAAGTTAAAAATCAAGAGTAAACTAAATGTTAACACAGCAATAAATGACCCTCAGCTAAGAGTAAAAAACATAAGTGGTCTAAATCGATCCGCGGCACTCCAGTACGCCGTGCCTTATAGCCCGAGGCGCTGCCTTTGCTCATAAAAATGCATCAACTAATCACTGAATGCATACATCACGTTGAAACACAAGTGTATTTACGTAATCCACAAAAAATCATAAATCTGCTCATGTGTCCTATGTTCGATAAAAGTCATTCAGGGTCCAGTGGTATTTGTAAAGCTTGAACAAAAAAATGGGCGCGTGGTCGAAGACAACGTTTCATACCGACGTTTCCGACCTGGTCCGGCAATCGTCATGGAGTAATCAGGACCTTCTTCCAGCGCCGATAATGATTTACCGCCCAAAATTATCACCTGATTCAACTTGTTTTAATTTTTTGTTCAGCTCCGCACTTTGGTTAGTAAAAGTTCTGATCGTTCCGAACACGACAACAAGGGAAGTGAAATGAGAAAGTGTGAAGATCTTTTGTGTTCACTTCATTTTGCACTAAGCACGTACAGTCTTTGCCAAAAGTAACCAGGCTGTACGGTTTGCTTCTCGGTCGTATATTGAAGCTATTATGCCAGCCCTCAAGCTCTAAATCTCTCTATGATAAGAAGAACCCCCTACCCTCACCTTCCAAGAACTTTTGGATCTTTAGGGAAGACGTGAGGGCTCTACTATACGAAAAAGAAGAAAACGTTGTAGCCTGGTTACTTTTGAGAAAGGCTGTACCTTTCATATGCACATTTCTTCATTCGTTTGGCAGTGTGGTCGCCCAGGCATCTTTCATCTTTTGCTGCCTCCAGCGTTCATGGCGAGCCGTAGAGCTGCTTTCGCGTCCCGGATCCACCATGCTATAATCCGCGCTGTAAACCGATCATACCTTAGCGTTTAATCTTCGTCAGCAAAGTTGTACTTGAAATCAATGTCTACTTTTTCGTTAAAATAGAATCGCCCACCGTATGCCACACCCGGTTATTGGCCACACAGGCTATCGTCTCCAAGGGTGCCTAGCACCTGCATGCTTAAGGAAAAGTGAGATCATCGATCCCTTCACATCGCTAGCTGGGTTAGCATAGCTACCCACTTTCACCTCGCCATCGATGTCGTCGTCGTCCCGTCCGCATGACCCACACCGCAGCAAAAGGATTGACTACAGACAAAACCTCGCTATAACGAAGCGGTTTATAACGAAACGATGGATATAACGAAGAAATAGCTATTACCCCTGAAATTTTCTATAGACGCTCGCGAATATGATATCTCGTTTTTCCGAAGTAAATGTTTTCTGAAAAAGGATATAACGAAACGCGAGTGAACCCCACTGGCTGTTTCGCGCTGTGTTTGTCGATTTGTTACTGCGCTCAACAATTGCATACCCTTTCGATGCGTGCGCGCCGTTCCTCCAGAATGTTCGTCGGCATGAGCTTCAGCGCGACAATATGTTCACGCCGGCTCACCATTCTTCGCCGAGACTTGGGTACGCCGCTCGATGAGCAGTGTCGCGTAGAGATATTCGTTTCCCGCAGCGGTATGCTTAGCCAGTAGCGAAGCAACGACTGAAAAGAAAAGATCGCGGGGCCCCTTGGACTTCGATATCATGAGGTTAAAACTATTTACGAGCATAAAGTATTAGCCGAAAGTAACCCCTGAATCAGACCGTTATGCGGAGTATACTTCCCCATTAGTACAGAGATTATCCCATTCATTCATATATACTACGGCTACCAAAGTTTGCTCAGTGGCAATGACAGCCATGCGTGGCCTGTGTTAATCATTTCGAGAACCAGCCAATGCTGGTCATTGGTCGTACCCCGAATGTAAGCGGCTGACTTTTTTCTCCTTATTTTCACATATGGAGCAACTGTTGTCCCTTTGGGTACTCAGTGCACACCTTTTTTACTCTCTCGCTCTCCACCAGGAACAAAAATTGACAGACAATTACGGTAGTTTGTAACGCGAAAGTTGAGCGCAGATCTTCACATGCCACAGCGGCAGATGCGTGTTACGCTGCTAGCCACCCTCCGGCGCCTTCCCGTGGCAGCCACCTTCCAGGCGGCCTTTCGCTGCGCTACTTGGACAACCGGTTACGCCGACAACGCCGACGACGCGGAACGCAGGAACGGGTGCTATAAGAGTTGCGCTCTAATGTCGCCGTGTTATAGCAAATGATAGATGTTATACAGTATATTGTTTTGTATGTCTACAAAGGATGTCGCCAGCGAACTCAAAAGACAGCGGGGTTTTTTTCAGCCCATATTCTTGGAGAAAATCTACTGAAATTAAAAAAAAAAACTGAAGTTCACTTCTTACAGTTCGACGGCTTATAGATTTTGCCCGAGAATGAAAAGAAATAATAATAAAGGGGGATGGTGTCGCTGGAACGAAATGCTCTTTGTACAAGTACTGTGATATTATCGCGAAAATAACTTGGTAGCGATAAGACCCTTCTGTGAAAAAGTAATGGAAGCGGTTTGGAAGAAAAAAAAAGCGCCTGGAGCGGAAATTTGCAGCCATTGTTGTCCATCGCTGCAGTGACACGACGTTATCGAACATCCGGGGCTGAAACAATCGCTGCGGACCCCGAATAATGAGAATACCAAGAAGAAGAGAGATGAGAACCCAGGAGAAAGTGGCTACACCATGTCTGATGGACATTTCTGCCGTACGATGATAATTGCCTGAGTTAATAAGTCCTTTCCGCGTACAGTATCTACGTAGTTGCGTTTTTCTTGGAACAGTTCTCATATTCTGCTTTGTGTCGCTGCCTTTCTCGCTTCTGGTATCCCGCCTAACCTCGACGTTTTCCATTAAGGCCCGAGAAAAAAAGAAAGCTTTATGCCTTCTGCAGCTCGAGTTCCATCTGCACTTTTCTTTTTTGTAGTTTTTCATGGATAACTTTCTCCGGGTCTTTTGATCGCTAGCGCCCTTGTCACTTTTGTTCGGCCGGATTTTATGATTAATAAAGAGGGAATGTGCGGTGTGCGCGTGAGAGAGAGAGAGGAATAGAGAGATGAAGAAAGGAAGACGCGGGGAGAGGAGAACATTGGCAGCGGAACCAGGGCAGAATTGATTTCGAACTCGACCTCCTCTCTTCCTCTTTGCATCGCGTTTTCCTGCGGCAGTGTGCGCGCGCGAGCGCTCTGCCTTGTCCCTGTGTGGGGCGCTTGTTCGGCCGTGCGTTTCGCTTTTCTGTCTTCCACTGGGCGGGATTCATTCGTACGCAGGGGCTCCTTTTAATTTATTTTTCTTACTAATTTCTTCTTCTCGAACGAAAGCAGAACGGAACGCACCCAGATGGAGAACGAGCCGAGCGGGGAGAAAAGGAAGGACGTGCATTCCTCCTCCTTCACCTCAAATTCGGGTGCTTTTAAAAGCGCCACCCCCTTCCCCCAAATCTCCGAGGCGCGGATCGAAGAAAACAGAAGTCGATAATTTTAATATTTCTCCCGATGAAAACGACCTGTCAATAAACAACCACCCAACTGAAAACTGAAGTGCGTGAAAAAGGCAGTGCTCGGGTTTGGCAAAGCCAAGGGCAAGTACTAAATGGCAAAAGTGATTGCAAGAAAAGTTTTGGGCGAAGCAAAAGAAACCGGATCAAGAAAGGTATCCGTGTTCGGAGCTCGCCCGCAGGCAAGCGCACTCTCCGTAGGCGTGACGTGCCGACGTGTGTCGCGGGCGACGGAAAGCCGCTTGGCGGCGACAGGCCCAAGCGGAGGCGCCATCGGCGTCTGGCTGGTAGTAGTGCGCACTTGCGTCAATCTGACGAGTAATCTGCAAAGCTGGCATTGAGCTGGCGTGTCTTGCTCGTGCTGAGCATGCAGCAGCTTTCGGATAGGCATGAAGGGAGGACGTCTGCGTGGCCCTAGGGCGAGAGTTTGGGGTTAGGCGCAAATTTCTCGACTTAACGTCCCACATGTGGCGGCGGCACGTAAATAAAGCGCACAGAGCGTACTACATGCACTGAACGCTGTTCCTTCTCGTATCGCTCTCTTTGAGTCTGGTAACTGAAGCGGTGGCAGGCATGGCATTCCTGGCAGGCAGTCATCTGATAGAGAAGAATGATCCCGAAAATGTCCGAGGGCAAGGCAGCGGGAACAGCTTAACCGGGGTAAATTACTGCGTTTGGTAGAGCCACTAACACCTTTTAAAACGGCAGGAAACGATTACACCATTACAGTGGCGCACGCAACTCTCTTGTTGAACACCTTGCTTCCCTCTTTCATTTCAGCTTTCTCTTTCACAGCCTCCGTTATCCTTCCTGGATGTTAAGGTAGCCAGCCACTGTGCCTTCATGTTTAACCTCCACGCCTTTCCTTTCTTCTCTCTTAAAACATAAGGTATTGTGAGATGCCACTCATTATTTTTTGTTCAGAAAGAACTATATAGTTTGCCGGATAAATGCTGCTCCTCTACTGTGAAAAGAACCTTAGGGCCCTTCAAAGCTTTCGGAAATGTTATTACATTATCGTGCTAACTCCCGCGCAGCGAAGTAAATTGTAGCGCACCATGACACACATCGCGTATCTACAATCGGAATACTGCGAATTGCCCTGAATGGATTCCCCTGCTACTCTCTATTTTCCTTCTTTTTTATCTTCTATTTTTTCTTGTTATTCAGGGGTCGGTCTTCTTCAGCGGAACTGCCTTGTTAACCTACGAGATTTGATCGTCAATACTTGTCTGGAAAAGCGCTCTGGCATCTTGGCATACAAAAGCTCTCCTGGCTAGGGAGTGTCGCTTGCAGCTGCTGTCGCAAAGTGAGCACATCTGCTTAATGAAATCAAGTCCGAAACGCGCGCACCACTCAGATTACTGCAGCGTCATCTCCACGCCAGCTCAGAATGCTCCGTGTTGACTGAAAGTATATTTGCCAGAATAGTGCGTGAGGGGATGCCATCAGTAACCACCTTAAAAAACGAACCTAAAAGTCTGTTGGTGACTGGCGACCCTCGTCCGAGCAGCCGTTTACAGCAGTAAAGACCACTCGCTTCACTTTGCGATAGCTCGTGACACGTGCCGAACGCATGGAATAGTTGATGAACTGAATGATGACAGCATGGTTGCCGAGCCTCTCGAAGTGGGGTTTGGTACGCCCTTCAGTGAGTCGTCCTTCTTTCCAACACAATCTACGCATAGCCAGCGGTGATTATGGGACAACCTTTGTTCTGTCCCAGAACGAGAAATGCTGAGACGTTTTCGCGCCGCTCATGGTGGCAGGTTAGTTCGTAAGCGGACAAGGGCGGTGTCTGCACAGGTGGTTCTTTCGCGATCCGAAGTATGGTGACCACACTTATCACGCACGCTTTAATCACGTTTTGTCGGTGGTTGTAGGGCCCGTAAACAACTCCTCACTTAGGGTAGTCTGTCTTTGGAGCTACCGTCCAGTCTCTTGGATGGCGGTTCCACAGCCATTGGCTGGTCATAAGAGAACTGTTCACGACCTGGACAATGCCTTTCATGTTCGCAATTTTATACAGATTGGTTGTTGAAAACACGATAGCCTTGTATCATAATTATATTATATCTTTCTACAACTTTCTGAAAAGCTTTTGCAAACAGTAAGCGATGCTCCGTTCCATACATCTGGTGCAACGCTACGAAAGGTACTGAAGTAGTCCGCATGGTGAAATAAAGGGAGGCGTGTTACTTCCCGCTTATTTTGTGGCCGAGTAGTGGTCTAAAGGCTTGAGAAAGCGACAATGCTTTGTCAGCAAAAAGAGTGCATTTAATACAGCTTACGACAAATATGTCATGTAATAATGTAATAAGCCTGCAGGCAAAGCATTTACTATTGATCGTTCACCACAAGGTACGCAACTACATTTTGATCGTGGAAGTAGGCAGCGCAAACAAGAGCGCTAGCTTTGACAGCGTCGCACCTGATGTATGAAACAGGAGTATAGTACGACAACCCAAATTCTTGTCACGGGGGCGAATATATTTAGGGTGTTTCGCTAGTGACGTCAGAGGAAAAATACTGCGCACTGCCTGATCAATGTGTTTATCTATGAACCTGCGATGTGTGAAAAATGGCAAAAGAAAATGTTACTCAGGCGCTTATATAGGTGCCAGCTACGGGATGGCCACCCGTTTTACATATTCTTTTATTCTTTCCTCTCCTCTTATCACTGAGTCAGTGCCCCACAAATGTTTGGAACTGCCTTGCTGTGGTCTCATATCCGTCTGTAATAAGTTTTATCCTGACGAACGATGGGACAAATACCACGCCGTTTCGCAATCCTGTGCGGTGCAGCGTTTCTCACCTACTCGTCTAGATACAATTCCCAACGTTCCTTCCGTCTCGTCCTGTTTAGTTTCCTTTCCCTCTTCTCATTACTAATGATCCATTGTTTAGTTCCGAGCGCTGTAGTAAAGGGGGCCAGTAAGAATAGACGCTACCATTGGTTTTGTCTTGCCTCATGTCCAGTAACTCGACGCTCGCTCCATTTAATGTTTTTTTCTTCGAACTTGAAAGAAGCCGATGTTGGGAAAAAAAGCAAAACCGCACCCAGGTCGAGCACGCGCACGTCTTCTACCATGCCTCCCGCTCCCGTGGCCACGCAAGTTTGCGTTCCATATCGAGGTTGCTTGCTCCGTGGCTCCGCACTGCAAAAACGAGGGGAATGTTGGTGGGCGAGGGCGAGCAAGTTTCCAATGACGGGCGAATTCTGCCAAGCTTCGCTCGCGCGCCTCCCCACGCTCGCCGCGGAGGCGAGCGCAGCTACATTTGCTCTGCTTCCGCCACCCCGAGTCTGGTTCAAGTCGGCTTCCTCCGGCGCCGTGCGCGAGACAAATGGGAGCCAATTGGATTTCGAAGAGCGCGCAGCCGAGAAAAACGGAGCGTTTTTCCAGGTTAGATTTTTCCAAGCGTTCACCTTCCCTCGATCAAAGCTGGCCTGCGCTGCTTCCTCTTCCGCTCATTCCCCCCCCCCCCCCCCCCCCACACACACACACACCCACTCCTCTTCCTTCCGTGTGTGTTTTACTTTGCCGCTCTTCTGCAGCGCCGCTTGCTTTAACACCCACGCCACTGCCATGGCGCCCATGAAATAGAAAATTTCGCGATGCGGCGATTCGCCCAACTTTTTTTGTTTTGTTTTCCTTTTCGCCTCTTCGAGCTCCTCGATGTTACCTACGTCTCTGTCTTTGCTTTTGCTTTTGCCGCGTTTTTCCGCCCGCTGTCGCTTTACAGACAGATATATACCAGACAGAGCACAAACGCAGCGCCAACCGGGGGAGTTTGTGAGCGAAATCAGGCGTACCCCAATTTGGCGCAGACCTACGAAAACGGCGATAACGCGAGAAAGTGAGGAGCAAGTTCCCCAGCGCTTCTTTTTCTGCGGTTTCTTATTTTTTCTTTCCTATTCTTAGTCGACTGCTTGCCTTATTCAGTTTTTTTTTTTTTTTTTTCACATACGTCCCGAGCGTAGTAACAGCGCTGTTTTGTTTTCTACAGAAGAGATAACATTCTTGCTTACACTACGAAGGGCACAACGCACACCGTTTAGGGGGAAGAGGAAAACGGTTGAAAAACTGTAAAGCCGCATATTGTTTTTCTTTTTATTGCACCTACTTTTGACTCTTTCTCAACAGGGTAGTGAATTTGTTTTCACTGGTTGTTGAAACGCCAGATAAATATTAGGCTGCCTTTACAGCCACACCGGGATAAGCGGCGAGCATTAAATCTTGGTGACCGCTTGTGACTGCAGTTATCCCCGTAAACATCAGTCTGCCTTCAAATTTTGCGGTGTCGCCCTTGCTGTCATAACTTCTTCGTTGACACTAGCAGGGTGCCGTAAATTAAGCCACATAAGTGGCATTGAAGGAAAAGCCACATAAACTGGCCGTAAAGCACGACACTTCTAGCTTTCCACATGACAACTACGAAAGTGGAAGGAAGAAAACTTCCTTCGTGTTGTAGAAACTTGAATTAAATTAAACAGAACGACAAAGATTGTAAGACAAAATTTGCAGACTGTTTTGACAACACTCGAAGTCTACGACTGGGGCAAGAGTTGAGGCGAAGGGTCGAGAGCGCAGCGCAGAGACGTGCAAGTCTTTCCGCATCGTGAGAGCACGGGGACGTAAAGGAGTGAAAAAAAAAAAAAAGAGTTCGCCTCTGTCTTCTTTATGCATGTGATCCAGCTCCCCTCCCTTCCAGCAACATCGTTTCCTCTATTCCGCATGTCTGTGCCTGCGGAGACGCCAATGTATCGAAGAATTCCTTCGCACTTCGTGATTATTCAGTTCGCAGTATATAAGAGTGCGCACGTCTACTCCCGCAGCCACGAATAAAGACGAAGTTTTCGAAAAGTGGCAAGAACACAGAGCTGTCAAAACAAGAACAAAAGCAGCCGCGTATCGCCCCGAGCCTATAGAGAGCGCAACATCGTTGCTCCTTCCCAACCGCGTTTCTTCCTCCCTCTCCGCCGCGCCAGTGTTATTTTCGAGCGCGTAGTCGAATGCAGCGGGCGCTGGCGCAAAGGGAGCGGTGGCGGCAGCGCAGGCGGCGCGTCGAATCCCGGGCTTCGGAGAGCGCTCGCGTTCCGTATTCTTATGCACGCAGCGTGCGTGGGGCCGACGGCTCGCAGGGGGTGGAAGGGGGACGATGACGACTCGCACAACACCGAAATGCGGCTGCGGCTGCGTGCAATCTGCAACAGCCCGCCACCAGGCGTCGTATACTTTGCTTCGCGCTGCGTTCAAATGCGGGTAATGTATGCAGCAGAGGAGGCAGCTGCTGCAGCGTCTTCCCGGGAGTCTTCGGCGCCTCCGTGGCCGCAATTCAGCGCCCCTCCCGAAGAGAATCAATCCACGCACGCGCGCGCGCGCGCCGACGTCTTCATGAAAAATGCGCACCCGGACTCCGCTGCGTTGCCTGCCGAAGGGGAAAACCCCCCGCCGCTGTCTTAGCGGAAAGGCGTGAAGTGTGTGTGTGTGTGTGTGTGTGTGTGGTTGGGGGGGGGGGGGGGGAGCGGATGGCAGCCTCATTTTCGTGCATTTAGCGCTCGGTTTTGTCACGGTGGCGTAGCAAGAACGAGGGAGCGTGGCCTACCTTACAAACAAACGTCGAACACTGCGCTGTGAAACAACCCACCTACTGCGGTGCATTTCTGATGGTCCCGATGCTGTGGGCGCTTCCATGCTGTGCAGCAAAGCTCTCTCACCTCCCCCCCCCCCCCCCCCCCGAGTTTTTTTCCCTTCCATCTCTGTGTATTCATTCTGCTCGTTGCGAGCATAACCAAAAAGCTGCTAATGTTACTGACGGAAACAGCTACGCACCAACAAAATCGATCGATATCATCTTTCCTTCCCGCGTCCCTTTCGCAACGTTCGATGAAATGTCGTTCTCATACACCATCGTAGGTGTAAAAAGTACGCAATTCACTTAGTTTGCCATTGACATTATGGTTAATCCCCTTGAACCTGTAGCGTGAAATCATAGAGAGCTGGCTTAACCGGATTAACAGCGCCGTCATGATAATCGGTCGACGCCATTGGCTAGAGGGCCGCCTCTGAGGGGCATCTCCCGTATTATTCTTGAGTTTTATCCGACTATAAGAGAGTCGAAAAAGCTTAACCATGCGCCCTGGCATGAAGAAAGTGGCCTCCGTACTTTGCGAAATACTGTACCTCCCACGCCCATACGTATATAAACAGTAAGTAAAGAGATAACAAAAGTTAAGTTACCCTGAAGCGAACTCACATTTTCTTTTTCTTGCCACGACTTTCCAACGAGCCAAAATTAAGATGGACAGCACCCACTGCAGAGGTTATCGTCACCGTTACTAGGAAGCTCAGTCACTGCAGTGTGTATACCCATGAAAAAAAAAAAAAGAGAAACTGTCGATCAAAATCTCCATCTCCGATTATTCGCTCCTGTATAAAGTGTTTAATATTAACCCTCCAAGGTACCCCCTCTTCCTTCGCTTGTCAGTGTGTTCGGTTGGGAAAAACGATCCTGCATGGCTAGACGTTTAATCCAGGCAGGCTTACTACTTTATTTTATCAACCAAGTTTTCTGCTGAAGAGCCGAATGTGCTAAAGCTATCAATCTGTTTTTATTTTGTACATCATGGCAGCAAGAGATTAAGATTGAGGGGTATGTGAAGAACGAGAGGATAGAAAAGTTTTTTGGTATTCTGTGTTCAGGATTTTTTTTTAAGCATAACTAAATTCTAGGGTTTAGGAAGCAAGAATTCTTCCCACTTTTGCGTCCGGACTTTGCGACAGCCCTTTTGCGCCTGGACTGCCGGGCAGAAACTGATAACAGTAAAGACCACCCTTGTCTTTATGCGCGTACGACGAAAACTGCATGCCTGTCCGCTTAGGTACATGAGAACAGGATATCCATGTTATCCTGGTGATCTTGGATGAAGAGGAAGATGATTAAAAGTATCACATGATAGCGATATGTACAAGAGAGGCATGTTCTTAAGGAAAGTTCGTTCGAAAGCGTGGGGTACGCGCATAGCTAGGACCAATATTTATGTTAATAAAAGTCAAGCCGCTCTACAACAGCGGTGCTCTCCTATTGTGGGGATAAGATTTTTCAGGTAGGAATGCAATTACTGACGTATACATTGATCGACCTAAGTGGCAGTGTGAATACTACTTCTCCTCTTTGTTTTACATCACAGCCGTAAACACGTACTGCTCATGGCAAGCACGCGGCAAACCTCTTCCTTGCCTAACATAGCAGGCGTTGCCTAATATTTACCACTCGCGATATCTTCGTTCGGATATTCCTCGTACTGAAAGTGCAGTGTGAAAAAAGCCCCCATCGCTTCATAAGAGACAATGAGAGTAGCATCACTAAGAGGCGCAAGTTAAACCAACCTTTGAGAGTGAAAAATGGAAGGAAGGGAAGGGGGGGGGGGGGGGGGGGTAAGTTTGTTGTTGGCAAAAAGGAGATTATATGGAAATTATTTGTCTTTTATGACATAATGTTTCCCAAGAAAAATAACGATGGCTGTTGTCTGTTTTTTTCAGTTAATAGTGATTTGTTCCAATTTGTGAACAAGCGTAATCGCGCGATGCCTACAAGATACGTCCGAGTTTTAGTCGCTCACGAGGCATATTCCTGAACTGAACGTCGAAGGGCAATTCCGCGGTAGAACTTACCACCTATCGAGGAAGCTAAAACAAACGCAACTCTCTTCAATCAGCCTTCAGGTCACTATAGGGATTAACAGCCGGTGTAGCGTGGAGGATAGTCAGCGCGGCTCGTCGGGCCTTGATTCAACGCGGCAGAGGCAGTCTGTTTTCCGATGGGGGCGCACAGCTATAGAAGGCAGGCTGCTGCAGAGCGAGGGAATGGATGCGAACACCGGCCAGACAAGTGTATCGCCAAAAGACCCTCATTAGCTGATGCGTCTTCGCGAGCGGCTCTTCTCGACGAGAGGGAGGTCGAAATCTCGCCGAGGAAACAAAAGAAGACAACGGGCACGCGGAAATAAAGGAGCGGGCGCCCAGAAATCCCAAGGAGCCGGCCCCTCTCGGATGACACGACATCGGCAAGAGAAGGAAGCGGGGTAGAGGAGGGAAGGAGGACTGCGTTCTAGCGCGCGCGCGGTCACAATCTCGTTAGGTCCACTGACCAGATTTCTGCCGGTAGCAGGCGCGTTTCGGACAGAGGCCCTCCTGTTCGTAATCCACAGCGCTGGGATTAAGGCATTAGGCCGGATTAGTGCGCGGGACTCGGGATTAGAGTGCACGTCCGGCTATATCGTTCTGCCCCCCAGAAAGGCATAGGGAAGGAGCATTCAAGGCAGTGCCGCGCTCATTGTCGACGGCAGGGCTCCGCGAGTCGGCCGCCCCCACATAAGTCGGGATCACGAGCAAGTTGCGAACATTATGTGATGGCGGTAGGGCTAAGCCTTGCCTCGCCATATAATTAACTGTCTATGCGCGGATCTGGCTTGATCACTTTTATGTCCCCGCGCTACTACGATGCCTCTTTTGCTGTACTTTGTTGAAGTATGCGTACACTGAGGCGTGCGTTTATGTACTTCTCCAGATGATGACACTTCTGCTAATTGACGCATACGGAAACGTTAAATAACAGCGTCTTTTTAGGTCGCACTCACTGTTGCGACATGCTATATATTAAATAAACGACATAAAATGCTTTGAATTTTCACTGTGATGAAATTTTACAGGGCTTCTATAAGAGTACACAGAAATTAACAATCCTTTAATTATTGTAGCTTGTTTCTTCCTGCGAAAATGAAGACGAAACTGACAGCCTCCCGATATTCGTTTTATTTGTTGTCGTTAGTGGCAACGTTACATCTGAGTTGGATTATAACAAGAGATACAGAAGGCATGCAGTGTAACGACAGGGAGGTTAACAAGGTGATGATTTTGTTTGGTTGCTCTGAACTGGTGGGAGGGAAAAAAATAAATTAAGAGAGAAAAAGAGAGAATTAAAGGCTCAAGAAGTAAATGAACCACTCGAGCAGTGCATGGAACCGCATCAGTACGCCGTAAGTCCTTCGCTAGCAGTGACTACCTAGCGTTCATATCTGATGATCGCTAGGAGTACTGCCATCCAGAGTTCGTGCTCTTCAAATGGCGGTATCTATGCTGCCAGCTGCAGCGCATCGCGTTTTTGTTCTGTAATGGTTGGTTGGTTTATGGGGTTTAACGTCCCAAAGCGACTAAGGCTATGAGAGACAGCAGTAGTGGAGGGCTCCGGAAATTTCGACCACCTGGGGTTCTTTAACGTGCACTGACATCGCACAGTACACGGGCCTCTAGAATTTCTCCTCCAAAGAAATTCCAGCCGCCCCGGCCGGAATCGAACCCGCGTCTTTCGGGTCAGCAGCCGAGCATCTTAACCACTGAGCCACCGCGGCGGCTGTTCCGTAATGAATGGCGGACGCACTCAAGACAGAAAGTATGCGTTGAATGTCTCACCACAGCCAGAGGCGTCACAGGCGGGGCTCTCGGCATACTGAATACACGTGAGTAAAACTCTTGAATGAAGCGCTCGGACACAGACGGCGCAGCGAAGTTTCTTCGCGTCGTGGACCATCGGAGAGAGAGATAGAGACATTTTGATGATTACGGGAGAGTTAACCTGGCATATGCTACTCAAGATGAGGGTGAAAAATAAAAAGGTGAAACGGAATTCAAATCATACATAACTCTCGCACACTCACAGACAAACAGGATTTCTGAAGGGTGCGTACCAAAACCTCCTACTTAAGGTAAGTTAAGAGGGCATTTGTCCACGCGCAGCCGAAGCCGCATCACACCAGGCTCCAAGGACATGCTCCAGGCACAGGGCGCCGCCTTGGGTGGAGTCCTAATGTGCATTGCAATGTCTTGCGGTGTGTAATAAAACCGTCGGATGATTACAGAGGTCCAGGTGACAGTCTGGAGAATATAGGCGTGAGTTGGAAAACTAGCTCGAGTTCCACGAAGCAAGCGTGACCTCAGGCGCAAGCATGCAGGACCTACCCGCAATGTTCGTCCTCGATGCAAGGGTTGATACGTAACGACTGTGGCTCTATGAAGACCGGGAAGCTACGTCTGTTCGGAGTATCGACAGTTTCTGTTGTCTGGTGTCACACGCAGGGCCACCATCGGTGTTTAACCTTCATGTGCGGGTCCGATGCTGTCCGGGAGGGCTCCGTGATCAGGAGGCAGCCCTTGAAGGCGGCGGCTGCTTTGACGCCCGTCCTCAGTATTGGCGACTTCGGCTGCTTCTCGGGTCTGGTCCGACTCGGGCTGTATAGCTGCGGCTTCCCAGGGGTGCACACTTGTATACAAGGTGTCACGTGACCCCTGTGCCTGCGGAATTAAGCCACAGGTACCAGAGTCTTTAATGTGGGCTTCAAGTCGTGTTCCGTGGATGTCAAATGAAATTGTAGCCTCACCTCTTTCAGTGCTGGCGAAGACACGTCAACTTTCTCCCTCAGAAGAGGCATACAAAGAATCACCCGAGGTTGATTAAGACATCATCGGTCGGTCGGTCGGTTTGCGGGGTTTAGCGTCCCAAAGCGACTCAGCCTACGAGGGACGCCGTAATGGAAGGCACCGGACAATTTCAACCACCTTGGGTTGCTTAACGTGCACTGGCATTGCGCAGTACACAGGCCTCCAGCATTTCTCTTCAATCGAAATGCGACCGCCGCGGCCCGGATCGAACCCGCGTCTTTCGGGTTAGCAGCTGAGCACCATAACCACTGAGTTACCGCCACGGCCAAGGCATCAGTGGGCGACGACACTCTTAACGTAGGGTGAAAGTTTTATAGAAAGAGTGCACGCTCACTAATAATAATTTTTGTTAACGTGGGGAGAAGAGCCTAAGAGTAAAATGAGTAGCGCGGATTAGCGGTAGAACACATGATGCAAAAGATGTGGACACATAGAGAAAGTCGCAGGACGAGCGCTGCGTTCAGGTTTATTGGAAAACGAAGAGGGAAGCACACATACGAAAGAATGAAATTCAAAACGAAAAAAAAAAAACAGCCGAGTGTATGATCAAGCAAGGCGGAAATATGGGCTTGCTAGTTATGCATGCTGATGGTTTAACCACGGCCACCTGGATCGAGCGCGCGGCGGGGTTGCTCCGGCCGTCCCATTCGGACGGAGAGAGCGTAGTTGCGGAGAGGGGCGTGGCCGCTCCTTTCGCCGCACCGCGGCCCGCGTTCCCGGCTCCTCGCCTCCCCTGCTATGGCTTTGCACGAGGCGGTTCGCGGCGCCTTGGACGTATTGCGTGATGTGGAATGGCGGAAAACCACGATGAAGAAAACCTACACAAGAACACTAATGCCTCTGGCGACTAGGTAATTTTTTTATTAACTCCAGACGCTGCTGCCGCATGTTGCCCGAAGCGGGCATGCAGTCATGATGCTATGCGAAACAAGAGCTCCTCGGTCAAAACATGGCCTTTAAGGAAAATAGCAATTGTACTGTAATGAAAATGGGCAGGCGATGTTGCACGCTGAGCGGTCAATTTTTTAACGGCGAAAGCCTTTAATGGCTCATGCACGCGGTGTCCGTCCATGCTCGCGGTGTCCAACCATGCGCTGGAATCATGCCAACTGCGGCTTCTCCTCCGCGCAGCGGCGCAACGTCCTCCGTAATTTCCTTTCCTCAAATTAATTTTCTTCATTACGGCCCCTCTTTCTGTTTTTTCTTCCGCTCCCACTTCCTCCCTTCCTCTGTAAACGGACGACGGGTGTCCACCGAGATATGCGAGACAGTTACTGCGTAATTTCCTTTCCTCAAATACAATTTCCATTTTCTTCTCTTCGGCCCTTCGTCTTTCGTGGGTTGACCACAAGGCTTCCGCCAAGCACACTTTAGAATTTCCAAAGTATATTTAGTAATTTTTATGTTCATTAGGCGAGCTCATGACGGTTCCTCCTGTACGAGAGAATCTGCTCACCTGAGTTGACAGCCGCGGAGAGCAACGTCCAGTGGCTCTGATTAATCTGTATACCTGAATATCATGGCTGTATTCATGGTAAAAAATTACAGCAGAAATTGCACGAAGGTTAAGGAGAGACAGACGAAGGCCGCGACGTCTGGCCTTCGTCTGCGCCTGGTTAACCGTATTGGAGCTTCCCAGTGGTTGCGCTTAAACTATAAGCAGTGCAAGGTGCAAGCAGGCATATGCAACAAAATTATCTCGTGTTTTCAGCAGAACGTTCTGCAGACGGCTGGCCATTGTAGGATTCACCTCCTCTCTCAATTTAAACTCATCCCATAACTTCGTGATCATTATTTCCATCTTACTAAGAAAAATGTGTTGGAAGTGTGGCTTTCGTTCTGCCTTCTTCTCGGTGTCCCCGCCTCAGCCGCACTACATGTTTTGCAATGGATTCTCTCGAACGGTTGACGTGGGCAGAAGACTCCGAAGGTAGTGAGAGGCAAGTTGAATAAGATCTCTAATGCAGTGTCACAGTTTCAATGTAAACTGTAATTGGACGCTCAGCGCCAATCGAAACGTTTGCCACATTAGAGGCTTGTATTGGAAGAACGCCTGGCGGGTTCGCGTTGGAACACTTAGAAAAGCAGTGATAAATGCAAGTGATAAAGTGCAAGTAATGACGGGACATAGCCGAAGAGCTGTAGCCCGGCGGCGCACTTGAAGAGTTTATTCGGCACTGGCGGCGAACAAATCGAGAAAAAAAAAATGTGAAGCGCATTGCACGCGAGCCAAGAGGAGAGGCACATGCAGAAAATAGCAGCATTGTAAATTAAAATAAAGAAAAAATGAAGCACTTCTGGAGAAAAAAAAACTTATGCGACCATTTACATTCCTTTTCTGTTCCCTTCCTTGGTGTGTCTGTGTTCTGTCCGGGGAGTACAATTTGAGAATGCTATAGCGAACACGGGCGTGAATCTGGGAAGCAGCAGGCTAAAAATAAAATTAAAACAAGGAAAACAAATCTGGCACGCATCTCAACGAGAAAATTGAAGACGAGAAATATAATAAGCTAGCCCCAGTTGAAACAGCACCAGGCAGTCAGAAAGAGTACACAATACTGAACTAACGTTCAACTATATAGAGGGTTGAATACGCTTGCATGCATAACACTCGCAGCGTGTCCTCTATACGAGCAGCCCCAAGAGGATTAGGGTCAGGGACAGAAGATGGACCGTGCCCTTCAGCATTTGCACTTCAGCTGCATAACAGAGCCGCACTCGTACAACGGAACACCGCTAAAGGCCTTTCCACTTTTGACAGCGCACAAAAATGATTGCTGGGACGGTGAACTGGCAAGGGTACGCGGAGATTAAATTATGTCCAGCTGTTCAGTGCGCCGTGTTGGGCGGAAAGAACCATTACTAGCGTCAAACGCCTCCTTGGGCCAAAAGGAAAAAGCTTTTTGAGTGCACCTTGCATCGCACAACTTTTTTGTTTGTTGCCTTTTCAGCAACAAAAGAAAAGAGAGAAGAAAGGAAGCAAAAAGAAATGCAATGGTGGCAGCGCCAGAGTACTGCTTGTTGGCGCTCCGGCTAACGGACCATTCCGTTCTGGCTTCTTTGTTAGAGGCATGCCGAAAGAAATATCAAATGGTGCAGGCGTTGAATTTAGTGCCGCAATATATCATATTTCAGATTTTTAAGCGTATAGCTCTCATACATACATGTCTACATCGTACGTACATGCATACGTACTATAAGCATACGTACACACATTCATACATACATGTCTACATCGTACGTACATGCATACGTACTATAAGCATACGTACACACATTCATACATACATATACGTAAATACATACATACATACATACATACATACATACATACATACATACATACATACATACATACATACTTACATACATACATACATACATACATACATGCATGCATGCATGCATGCATACATACATACATACATACATACATACATACATACATACATACATACATACATACATACATACATGCATACATACATACATGCATACATGCATACATGCATACATACATGCATGCATACATGCATGCATGCATACATGCATACATGCATATATACATACATATTTACATACATACATGCATGCATACATGCATATATACATACATACATACATACATGCATACATACATACATACGTACGTACATACATACATACATACATACATACATACATACATACATACATACATACATACATACATACATACATACATACATACATACATACATACCTACATACATACATACATACATACATACATACATACATACATACATACATACATACATACATACATACATACATACATACATACATACATACATACATACATACATACCTACATACATACATACATACATACATACATACATACCTACATACATACATACATACATACATACATACATACATACATACATACATACATACATACATACATACATACATACATACATACATACATACATACATACATACATACCTACATACATACATACATACATACATACATACATACATACATACATACATACATACATACATACATACATACATACATACATACATACATACATACATACATACATACATACATACATACATACATACATACATACATACATACATACATACATACCTACATACATACATACATACATACATACATACCTACATACATACATACATACATACATACATACATACATACATACATACATACATACATACATACATACATACATACATACATACATACATACATACATACATACATACATACATACATACCTACATACATACATACATACATACATACATACATACCTACATACCTACATACATACATACATACATACCTACATACATACATACATACATACATACATACATACATACATACATACATACATACATACATACATACATACATACATACATACATACATACATACATACATACCTACATACATACATACATACATACATACATACCTACATACATACATACATACATACATACCCGCTTTGACAAAATTAACCAAGCAGCAGGTTTTTGCCTCTCAACCGAGCAACTGAGCCTTTACGGCACCCCTAAAGACCGAAAGGTGTCAAAACCTGAGGGCAAGGATTCACCTTACATTACACAAATTCCGAGCATTGGCTACTGTAAGTGCTTCGCTACGCGGCTATAAGAAAGGAACCACCGTGGCGCGCTTACATTTGGCAAAGAAGGTACATACACAAAATGGCCTGTTGTAGCGTCAGGACACAGCGCTTCGCTTTGGCCAGTCTCATCCGGTCGTTTATGCGGAAAATGGTAGTTTTGTCATCGGCAGCAGGAGCTGCTAAGCTAGACTCGTAACCCCGTACCGGAACCCTGATTCGCAGCTCGGCGATGCATGCTTTCCTCGGAAGCCCGAGGAGGCGTTCCGGAGCCATCGCCGCCAACTCCGCGATTATTAGAGCGTGAACATGCATACTTCAGCGAACGCATTTTGTTTGATTTCGCCAGGACAGTGCCGCACCATATCGGCCAGCGACTCGGTAATGATGCAGCCTAAGTGCGGCTATTCGTCGTCGACTGCTTTAACACTGATGACACTTTCCTTTTGTCTACAGTGGGGACGTCGGCGCCCCTAGCTCCCGCATAAACAAACACCAAAAATGTCCTGGTCGTGTACCGACCTTTTCTTGCGTTTTCAACCGAGCGGACAAAGTGTACAAGCAGTACACAAAGATTAACGCTTCAGCGGCTCTCCGGACACGCTTCGACAACCCTTGCCTCCCCTCTCCGAGGTTTGCGAACGCTGCTTTTGTTTTTAAGTATCGTTACCGTTTTATATCTCTTTTTTCCTCGGCTGTGGCGTCCCAATGGCCTCTTCTGCTGTATTTTAGCGAGCGCTTCCTTTTCATTTCCTGCGCGACCCCATCGCTGAAGAGGTCATTCACTGCTCTCTGCGAACGCTGAATTCGCCTGCTGTGAAAGTTGTGTGCTACACAAAACCTGCGTAACTGAACGCGCCTTTTTGAATAGGAAAGGCTTTATAAGACTCGCTTCCGTCACGCTGGAGTGCTATGATCTAGAGAGAGAGAGAGAAAAAAGAAAAACGAGTTTGTGGATTCTCTCTCTATCTGCGATTAAACTGGCAAAAGCCGGGCTAATATGTTTTGACATCGCATTCATCAAAATCTGCTTGCGCTGTGTGTAAACACCACGCAAGGATAATGGGACCTATATACTACCTTGCTTAGTGTGCGCTCCTTTGGGTATGCACTTGAGAGACGCATGGCGTTTGCTGACGATCAGTGAAATGCTATGCACAATAAGCTCAGCCGGCGTTACTGCTAATGCTCTTCGCGAGGACCATGTCTATCTCTGCAAACCGGGTCCTTGTCGCTTCTTGTCTACACTGTGACAGCAGACGCAATTCAAGCTCGATGGTCACACGTTCGATTATAACTATATGTTGCGAAGTACACTAAGGTTAAAGCCACTGGTGATCACAACCAGCAGGTTTTCAGGCTGCATGCAAGTGCGAAAGGGACACCGCTACGCGTCTCTCTGCGATGTGCCGAACGATATGTATACCGATGCAATCCCGGTCCCGTTGTTCATCTTCACTGGTCATCGGTCTCCTCAGTTCTCCGCACACGCGTTTCTGCAAACGTACACCCGTGTACCTTAGGAGAGATCCACGAAGCAGGTATCCCATGGTTTGGAAATTTTCCTACGCACGTTGTGGGGTTATAAAAGGGGAGATAAATCCGTTCTCCCCGTTTAACCGCGGCTGACCCAGTTCAAAACCGCGCGGACCCCACCCCGTGGTCGCGTACGCTACCGAGCGCTCGCCGACCACGGCGGGCCTTGCTCTGCGAGAACAAAGGAACGACACACTGGCTGACACAAACAAGGCATTTATTGCTATAACAACAATAACGCCAGCTAGCAACAAAATACACTGAGGAATCGAGGATGTCCGACTCACCAGCACGGTTACGAGCAAACGTTTGCCCACGGTAGGGCAAGGGAAAAGCTCCGAGGCCGGACGGGACGGGGTGGCGGGAGCGTTCTGACCACGAGGCGCCCGCCGACGAAGAGCGGAACCGCGAGCGAAACGTCCGCGCGCTTCCCCGGTCCCAGGGAGAAGAGAACCGGCTATCCCCCGCGCGCACGCAGCAAAACGCTATCCGTGGCGCTGGTGTCGCTGCGACGCGAGCGCCCTCCCCTGTTAGTTAAAACATAGTCCTTCAATAGTAACCCAACTGAGAAGAGTGTCTTGCGGGGAGCTAACCACAGGGAACTAGTGCGTTGCTGGAAAGCGAACGCGGGGACGAAGGCGTCCCCAAACGTTGACACCTGTGCAGTTCGAGGGGATACTTTCATCTCAGCGAAGAGCGCTCATATCGGCTGTGTGCCCTTCAGTTCCTGGTTGTGTGCTTAGAAGACCAGGAAAATTAATATATTCGCCTTTACCGTGTTTCGAAATGTTTTGTGTGCGCCTGTACGGCCAAGAAGTCGTCAGGAACACAGGAGGGCATGGCCAGCGATACCTCAAGCGCCGTCTCGTGGCGTTCGCCATCGTCACAAGAGCCGAGTAGCGGTGATGAGCTGCAAATTTGGAGAAGTAGGAAGATCGAGATTGAGTGCGAGAGCGAGAATGTCGGTGGCAAGATACAAGACCTTACGCTGGCTGTGCGCTCCTGTCATGTCGGAGCTTAGTGCAAAGCGTAGATGTGCCGCAGAGCTTACTGCATTACCGCCGACTTGTCGGTGGATCCAGTTAGTGGATGGTGCAGATACTTTCAAGGCCTTGTAGAAGCGTTTAGTTTAGCCCATCTATTTATGAGATGATTCAGTTACCAAACGCCGAACAAGGCGTCAACAAATTCAGCAGCTCGAAAGTCGCTCCAGATAAAGCCTTCAAGGAGTAGCGTGCGTCTGAAAAAAAAAGCGGAGGGGACAATCCAAGCTCCACTTTAATGGCGTAGCGCTATGTGCGGAATTGATTATTCTCGACTTTACATTCATATATTCTTGGGTGTCCTGATACAACGCCTGACGCATTGACGCAGCGGTTAAGTGATAAGCTACTGCCATGTGATGGCAAGTGCGCCATGGGTGGGGCTTGTACGACCCAAGTTCCTCTTCCCGAGCAATCTCTCGCGACCAATCATTAATTTAACTGCCACCTGTCACGGTGGTCAGCTTGCTCACAATCCGGTGGGCTGGTTGTGATGAAGCCACAAGATTACGTGACCTAGGTGTCCCATCTGGGTTGCTTGTCCCGGGATTTTTTTTTTTTCTTTGCTCACAGTGCTGATGACGCCGATGACGGCGCCGGATTTTCTGCCGAATGGGAGCCTTAACGCTATCGGTTAAAAAAGACGTGCGTTATTACAATTACTAGCGTGCAGTGCTATTGCACTGCACTAAACCAAAAGAGCATTTGCGAGCACAAAAATGACTTCACTTCAGTTTCGTCTTATAGGCTAAGAACCGAAAAACAAGAAAGTGCCGCTTTATCGCAGTAGTTTGCAGTACGTTAATGGTTGGATGCCAGTTATTAAATTCGCAGCTGGTTTGACTGACATCTCTTATACCTGCCGCCATAAATGAAGGCTTTTTTGTGATAGGAAGGTTTCGCGCTAGCAATGAAAGTTTACCACGATTTCATTTTAACGTCTCCTGGCATAAAAAGGCGCACGTTACACTTCAGTATTCATTTTGCAACTCAACATCCGTAAATTCTTATAGTCCTAAAGATGAGTACGCACGATATATTGCGGAATAGTTGAAAAGGGTGCCTGCTATTGTAAACTCCGTGCCACGCTTTTCGCTTGTTTTTCAGTGCCGAAGGCGAACTAGAATCGATGCATGCATTCCTAAAGCACGACCGCCTTTCTCTACGAAGCAATGCACGCCACCCCCATCCTCTCCTAACCCCCCCCCCCCCCCCTCCCCTCTCCATTCTGCTCTTTACGTTCATCCCGCCGAGTTCTTCCGTGCTACCGGCGAAGAAAGATAACGGAGCGGGGCTAAAGAATAAGAGGAGGAAGAAGAAGAAAATGGAGATGGAGCGCCACCTTTCGGTGGAGCGTATCTCCAGGGGAAGGCCATTAATCCTCTCCCACGTTTACAAGCAATTAGCGCGATGCAGGGTTCTGGCCCCATTGTATGAAATTAAATCGCGGTCGGGCTGGGGCTCGAATGCCGGGCCGCATCGCGCGCCGGCGATAAGGACGATAACCGCGGCCAACCGCCCGCACGGACCCGGGAGAGGATCCGCTCGGCACGAAAACACGGAAGAGGGGCAAATAATGTGCCCGCCGGATTCCATTAAAAGTTTTATAATTAAAAGCGCGTGCCTTTATTTCATTTATTGGTGTCCCACGTAGCACAGCGGCGGAGGGTAGAGATGGATCCCTGTGCCGTGGCACGCGAGTGATTTTCGAGACTTCTTTGAACCTGCATGGCCGCGCCCGAGTTTGTCTAACGCGTCGATGAGGCGGACCTCTTGGCCATACGTGTGGCGAATATGTGAAACAATGCGCGGTGCCTGCATCGAAATAAATTCTGCATTGCTGGGTCTGAATAGAGTGAAGCAGTTGTGGCGTTGTGGCCTGTTTTTATGAGACTGGCATTTGCATACTTTGATGCGTGAGTGCGTGCCTTCATGGCAACGCTACTTGATATTCACAGTGAGAATATGGCCTCTGCGTTCTTTGCGTTCTTAATTTCTTTCGTCAGCCTGATGCCGAGAACCCTTCGTTTTCAGCTTTTGTTTGTTGTGGTATTTATTTCTTGAGTCCAAAATTGAGCACGTATTGGTTCGCTCTAGCCACTGTTCTGTAATTTGGATTGTTGCATTGCGTTTTGTTTTGGTATTTTTAATCACTTGAAATCTTTTAAGCATACACACTCGCTTTCTTTTCGAATATTAAATGGTGTTTCCTAAGCCAGATGTTCGTATTTACTGTCAATTCCATTGCGATCAATGCATTCTTGATTCAGATTCAGTGTCAATAGTTTTCTTATTACTAATTTTTGATCGGTCAAAGAAGGGAGAGAAACAATTATTTTACTGAAAAGCGCAGATCAAGCGTTCAGCAGATCTTGCGCCTGGTTTGCTAAGGTGTGCTGCACCATCGACAGTAAGAAACTCAAGGAAGGGGGCGAAGGCAAAGGGATGCTTCCCATGCTAACCTAGGGCACCTATACTTACCACCTGTTCTGCCGCTCCGCTCTGCTGATTGTTTCTTTACTGATGGGGGGAGGGCGGTAGAGTATCGTTGAAGTCAGTTGCATCGTCTGATGAAGAAGTCATGGCCTAGCGGATTGTTCACAATAGCTGCGTTTAACAATACTGTTAGAGAGAGTGCGAGAAAGAAGAAGCGTTTTTTAATACTACATCAAGTTTGACGTTAAACGGTCAGGATTAGTTTGAAGCGCTTAATAACAGCTGATATATGCGTGAAAGGGGGTGTATTGGAGCGAGCTAAATCGCTGTTGATAGACGTATGACGGTCTCGACCTAGGATTTGGCATAGGAATTGGGCGAGGGTGTTCTGGAAGAGTGGGGATATGGGTGCAGCATTAGAGTCGGTCGTTGTTAGCTCGTGGTAGCTCTCTATAAAACTACGTCGATAAAACGTCAATAACTATGTTCTGAGGTCGGTTGTAATATGCTTTAGCATTCATCTAGAAGTGAAGCCATGGCACGGATGACAAGGGTTAATAGATCTTTACAAAGCCAACAATTAGCTGAGGCGATCTCCCAGAATGGTACCTTCCTATTGTCACGTAGTGGTGACTGCAGTCCGGAGAGCAGGAAGACAGCGAAAATGGCTTCTAAACAAAACTCTTTATTTGGGCTGACTTTCGCCCACAAAGGAATGGGTCACTCGGCAGAGGCGTAGCAATTGCGTGCTCGGCGGTCGTCGAACAGAATGCCTGCCGCTCTCGGTCCTGCCCAATTTAAAGCTGATAGTGAACGTTCGAGATAAAGCTTGCAAACTTACTAGAACATTCTGGACCAACGTAGACTCGGCTCCGTCTGGATGCGATCAATCGAGATAAATCTGGTCGCGTCTTGCATCACAACCAAAGCGAAAACCGGCCTTCCGGCAGCTTTGAAGAATAAACAAGCAAACACTGTCCGGCGCCTGTCCGTTGTCTCCTCGTCTCTTTTTGCGTCGTGAAATCATTTGCGCCTAGGTGGGTTTTTTCCCAAGTTTCAACACTACAAAGATTCGCGGCACTATGGTACTTCGACTGTGGTGCTTTCGTAGGCTTGAAATGGTAATTGTGAGATAATTCTTAGGAATGTGTCTGTTTGGGGTAGAAATGAAGCAAACATTTACTTGTAGTGGGTGCCAGTATTGAGGAACGTCATATTCAACATTGAATGAAGGTTTCGTAGTTCGCACCGGAGTTTGTAAGCCCTATTTGGAATAAGTGATCATAGTTGCATATCTCAAGCTAAATCATGATTACAGGTCAATAAAACAGATAGTGGTTATTCACTTGCACAAATGTGCATGACTGTTATTTGGCCACTCATAGTCGTCTCCTGCAATGTTCTAAGGGCGAAACCGGTTGCTCGATGCGGCAGTACCGCGAGCCTGCAGTGACTTAACAACTGCAGTGCTGTGAAGGCCCCACCACCAACTGGCAGGTCTTTCATCTTACTCTCGACTTTTCTGTCCATCTGCCATCCCCACATGCGTGAGCACTCAGTGTCGCCCTTCGTCCTTTTCTGCCTTGACCAGGTCGTCCCTTTCACTGGCGTCCTGGCTGTTTGTTTTTTAACAACACGACGGAATCCACCTTCAGGGCCACGCGATGAGCCCAGAGATCCTTACCACCTGGTAGCGCATGTGGCAAGCGGCGGCGAAACTCTGTGGTCACTGCAGCAGGCTCCAAGCGTAGAGGCCAGCTCGCTGGCGGCGCATTGTTATCGACTCGTCCCTCCAGCTGTTTGCTTTCTTTCCTTGGGCTTTGTTTGCCGTTGTTCCCTCACCCGAGGCCTTCTAGACGGCGTCCATGTGACAACGACAGACATAGCGTGCGCTGTGCAGCCCGCTGCTCTCGCCCCTCCCATCCTCCCTGCCAGCTTTTTTCGCGGTTTTGTTTTGGTCGCGCGGCGGCGGCCGCCGCTGCGACCCCCGGGACAGCGAGCGCGGATCCAGCCTCCCGAGGGCGCTGGCCTTGCTTCCGAGTCGGCCGTCGGCTCTCTGTGTGACAATTGTGATCGTCACCGCTCTTTATTTTGCTCTTCCTCGCCTCCGCTGCGTCCCGAGTCGGTGTCCGCTTTTTACTCATTTTCTGACTCGCGCTTTTTTTATCGTAGACGCCATCGCTGTCAGTGTACGGCGCAGCAGGAAAACTTGGGAGCTTGCAGAGGGAACAAAAACAGGTGAAAGGCGCGCGTGTGTCACGAAGAGAGGAGGAGGGAACTTGGGGTTACGCTTTGTTCCCTCAGAGGCGGCGCTGATTGACAGCTTGAGTAGACGCCCGCAGCGAAGAAGGATAGAGGCATGGAAAGCGATGATTGAGGAGGAGCATTTTTTCCCGGGAAAAAGGCGCGAAAGGGGGAAGGGGGGGACCCCGCCAACAGCGGCCAGAGCGGCAAGTTTTTTGGAAGAGGAAAGAAGGCAGCAGGAGAGCCGCGTCGGAGCAGAAAATGACGTGACAGAGGGCGTGATACATCCGGTAGGCAGGGCCCCTATAGAAAGACACAAGAAGAGAGCCACGTCGTGTGCTTGCGCCGAGCGCCCGCGGTATCGATTTCTGCTGCGCCCGGTGGAGCCAAGCGCTCCAGAAAAGGGAGGAGGGGCACGCGTTATAAAGAAGAGGCGAGTCTGCGACGCGAGCGGGATCCGCTGTCAATCGAGCGCCGAAAATTTCCTTCCGGGGCGCAACTCCCGAAATCCCGACCTTAATCGGTGCACGTCGCGCCGAGTCTCCCGACAGCGCGGACACGTGGTTTCTGGACCCTCAGAAAACATGGCAGCGCACAGACGTACACCGGCGAAGCGAGGGAGCGAATAATAAAACGCGCAGCGCAGATTCCATCCGCACCGAGACTGTAAATCACGCGAAAAACTTTGCAATCGGCCAAACTCGTAAAACAGACCGGCGGCGTTCGGCGTATACGGCCAGCGCGCTCGCCGGCGAGGCTCCCAGAGCGCGTTCGGCGGGCAACCGTAAAACAGCGCGTGTGTCGGAATCCGCGACCCGCGCGGCGTCCTTCAAAGTCGCTCGACGTCCGGAGAAACCGAGCAACGAGAGGTATATGCGCGCATAACCGGAGGCCGCCCTGCGAAAGCGGCGATACGGCTGAAACTTCCAACTCTCGACGGAGTATTGCAGTGGGCGGAGCGCTCATCGAACCATACGCGGCTTGCCCCCGTGTCCCTCCCCCCACCCCGTCCTCCATAGCCTTCCTCTCGGCTCATAAAGAAGCGCGCAGCTTTTGGGGCAAAGTATAGCGTGCGCTGCCGCCTCGTTTTCTCCGCGAAGTTAAGCGCATTTATCGCGATGCATTCGCTCACTGCGCGCTGCCCCTCCAGAGTGCTGGAACGGTGGCCCCCAGCGCTAAAACGACTCGCTTACTTTTTGTCTTTTCTTCTTTCTTTCTCTGCTGTTAATTTATTTTACTTGAAAACTCATCTCGTGTTCCCGCTTTTTAGCATACCTGTACACTATCTGATGAGCCTTTTATCGACCCCTCCCAAAACACTCTTCCTCATTTTACAGCTATTTAGTCGGTGCTCCTAAGTACAAGAAAAGAAGAGGCAGCGCAGGAAGGACCGGAGGTGGGGGCAGTGCCCAGGGAAATAGCAGAGCCGCGTGCCCGCTGGCTGCGGCGCCCTTTGTTGAGAAAGTGCCGCTAGTCACGGACCACTTAACCGGGAGCGGAACGCCGGGACCTTCCATACGAGCGCCGACAACAAGGACGTAACGATTGACAAACGAATCGCTCGAGTGGACGGCGAGCGTGTTGCAACAGAAGAGAAGAGGTTGGCTGCCACTCTATGGCTGTGAAAAAAATTTCATCCAATATAGTTGCAAAAAATGCAGCGGAGCAGACAACGTGTGTCAGATGCGCGCGGGCTGGATGCACAAAACCCTGCGTCGAGTCGATATCGACGCGTCTGAACACAAATGACGCATTTGGGCAATAATTTTAATCGGAATCGGTAGAATGCTCCTATTGACTTCGGCAGGTGCGCAAAACTATCCGCTTTCGCAGGCTTTTGTCGGTAGCAGTCGAAAGTGCTACTTTGATGCGACCGAACATGCGACAGAGAATTTCGAATGCAGTATGCGGAACTTCAGCGTTGCAACTATGCGTTGAAACTATGTTTACCTGCGACGAGTCTGCACTGAAATGAATATGTATTAAACAGAATGACGATATAATGCCACCCAAATACGCACACAACGGTGTGATATTGCAAGTCGCGACAAATTTTCATCGTTCCATTCCTCCTCTGCAAAGCCTATGCGTGGCTGTATCCTACGCTTAAAGTGTTGGCGAGAGCTGCCTAAAGTTAGTAAGGTAATAAAGTACTGCTCCTTCACATACCTACTTTCGGCATAAACAAACATATCAAACGAACTACCTTCTTTTGTTCTTGAAATGCTTAGACGCAAAGTGTGACCCTATACGGCAGCCATGAACGTAGCGCACGCTTTGTCGATGGACAAATCAAGGAAGCTAATAGTCAGCGAAGCCAAGGTAAGCATTGGGGAATGTTTCTAGCTTTCATTTCTTTTTTTGTCAGTTTAGTGTTAATGAATAGAAAATTGTTAGTGTAATTATTTTAACGCTTAAAAGTAATTGATTAGGAAGCAGAAGGAAAAACAACCACATGCCCTCGGTGGGATCCAAACCCACAAGCCTCCGAATTCCGCGTCCGATGCTCTGCCAACAGAGCTACGGCGGCGGCTGCCCAGTCTTCTGCTTTCGGGGGTATTTGTGTGTAGTGTAACTGGACCTTGAGAGTGTTCACCAGCGCCACCTCGTTAGCGGCGGACGTAATACGCCTGTGTTACCGCTAGTGTCACGAGGAACGGAATCAAGTGGTGAGGACTGAAGCTGTGCAAGAACCCTCTTACGCTGCCTATGGCATCAAGAGTGCCAGAACCGAGGCCCTTATTAAGCTATTGAGCAGATAAGAATAGGGAAAGGAGGCACTCTCTATCACGTACCAGTGAAGACACAGAAAGTTCAATGACGGTATTCTTTAAGTACGGTAAGCATGGCCATAGTAATTAACTCCTGAATCATGATCACGGTAAAATGAAACCCACTGTTGAGTGCTCTGCGAAGCACTTTCTTGTTTGCGCAAGCACAGTGGGCGGACCACGGCCGGACGCATGTACAGTCTTTGTCAAAAGTAACCAGGCTCCATAGTTTGCTTCTCATTCGTATAACAGAGCCATCACGGCTTCCCTAAAGATCAAAAAGTCCTTTGAAGGTGAGAACAGGGGTTCTTCTTACCATAAAGAGATTTAGAGCTTGAGGGCTGGCATAATAGCTTTAATATGCGACTGAGAAGAAAAACGTGCAGCCTGGTTACTTTTGACAAAGACTGTACTTTGTGTGTTCAACGAAATCTTGTGCTCACTTTCGTCAAGTTTCGCGCTTGAACCTTCGGTCCTACCTTGTTCGAACCAAGCGGCGGAGCCCGGAAGTTTGCGACGAACAATTTCAACTAATGAGGTGTCGCATTACTGCGGATTCCTGCTTCTTTCAATGTCCAGCAGTCGTTACCGTAACCAGAGGTACCCGTAACGTGTTCCGTGCTTGTTTCAACGCAACAGCGTCAATGATTGAAAAAGCAAAGCTTGATGGGCCAGTTCGTGCATCGTTGCGAAAAAAAAAAAAAACATCGGAAATGGCGTTTTCACAAGAAGGAGTAGACAGGACGACGCTGGAAGCACAACTGATTTTTACTCGGTGAAAATTGTCAAGACAGAACCGAGCAAGCAATTGATATAGGACAGGTGCTGATAACTTGCACGCGACATGCTATGTCCCGTTCATTAAATTGTATTCGCTTGCAGTAAACCGGGCTGAGCTGTCGCTGACGCATTAAATGCCTTACTTCATGATTTTAAACACTTCTAGGATTTCTCGTTCTGTGTTTTTCCGCGCCTGATCATTGTCACATTATTGAAGAGGGGGGTACAGTCTTTACAATTATTGCAGTGTTTAGGTAGGTTTGGTTTGGTTTATGGGGTTTAACGTCCCAAAGCGACTAAGACTATGAGAGACGCCGTAGTGGAGGGCTCCGGAAATTTCGACCACCTGGGGTTCTTTAACGTGCACTGACATCGCACAGTACGCGGGCCTCTAGAATTTCTCCTCCAAAGAAATTCAACCGCCGTGGCCGGGATCGAACCCGCGTCTTTCGGGTCAGCAGCCGAGCACCATAGCCACTGAGCCACCGCGGCGGCCGTGTTTAGGTAGATTGGCTGTGTTATCCGGTTGCACCCGGCTCTGTGGTGCGTATCACCGAGTAAAATTCAGTTGTGCTTCAACTTTCCAGCGTCGTCCTGTCTACTCCTTCTTGAAAACGCGTCCTTTTCTGTGGCGTATTACCCCCCCCCCCTCCCCCCTATAGTAGCGTTAAGGATCTTGTGTCTCAGAAAAAAGCTCGCGTTGGTGGCATTGGGGCACGGAAATACTGATTGGTCCCGACGTCACTGCCCCATGACCTTGTGCGAGAAATCGCTCACGTGAAACCTGACCTCGCGTACGGAATGAAAGTTTTTAAAACGTGACATTCAATGCGCAGGTCTCAAATCATTTAATTTTATTAATGCAATTCATTTTGGTCAAAGAAAAGTTTGGAATCTAGGCACGAATCTAACCTATGACCTTTCGGTAGCCAACCCGACACGCTACCGGCTAAACCACGCAAGGCACTTTTTTATTGTTGTTGTTGCAACTACGCAAGGCAAGCTTGCACAACTTGGGAACAAGCGGGAGTTTATATGCATGTCGTGTGGGCTTTCACGTATAGTGCTATATTACGACTGTGTGCTAGAAGCATGGGTGTAATTAAAGAGGACTACAGGCCGCTACGCGTCACACCCATAAGGCGGAGCTTAAGTGACCTCATAATTTTTCAGGGCCTTGCTATGCAATAATTCGCCAATCACAGGTGCCTGCAGTGTCGCATGGTGCTCTGATAAAGAAAATCAGGCTGCTTTTTATCTTTCTTTTTGTTTCCTGGCGCTTTATTTGTTGCAACTACAAACTGAAACATTCGCACTTTCTTCACGCAGTTCAATATCTCGCGAATACTTTACTTTCTGGAGACCAGTGCCTGTCTTCCCTGGTCTGCTGTTTTCCATTATCCACTCAATAACTGGCGAATGCAACGCTGTTGGTTATCGGAGCTATTTATCTGCATTGAATGGGCGGTGATTACGTTCTACTGACGACGCCCTCGTTGGTCTAGCAAAGGGGCCAGAGAGCGGGCCATATCTGGCGCGAAATGCGACATCGTGCACGCAAGTGTCGATAAGACGCCTACGGCGCGAAGTCGCGCCTTCCGAAGGAACGCGCGGGATGGGTCCCCATCGCTGCACTTTGCATGCGCTGCCGCGTATGCGCACAAAGGGCGCATGACCGCGGGCGCAGGTCGACTGCCGTCATCCGCAGGCGCCGGAAAAATGATATTTCCCCGCGCAGCGGGGCACCACAAGGAACGTGGCCGCCATCACTCACCCGGGGCCGCCAGAGGAGTTGGTGTTCCGGAGGAGCGAGAGCGGCCGCCGCAATTCGTCCGCAGTCGTTACGTCTTTCTCGGCGGCGCTCGTATATGAAAGGACCGCGGCGTTCCTCCTCCGATTAAGTGGTCCGTGACCCGCAGCAGCGCTTTCTCCGCGGGGGCCGCCGACGTCTTATTAAAGTCGGCCGCACTTTTCGGCCACGTGGCCCCCTCGGGATTTCGGCTCTCCTGGACCTCGACTGTCGGCGGCGAGCGCGGCGTCCGCGCTGGACGAAGCTCCGCTCCTCTTTGTCGGCGCCACTTTCTTACCGCGCTGCTGTGTGCCGGAACCGTTCATGCGATGGAAAGGAAAGGCGCGGGTATACTGCGCTGCTTCCGCTATATGCGTGAACGTCCGCCTGCACGTCGACAACGCATGGCTCTCGTCCATCGCGCGTGAAAAACGGCAGATGTCGTCGCAAAGGGATGCTACTGCATCGTACAAAAGTCACTGCTAGCTCTAGTTTACCGCTTGAAGCGCACACGTCACCTTATTTTGCCTTTCTCTCGCAGCTAGAAACAGCCTCGATGAGGGGAACTGCAGGACGACGCGATAGCTTTGAGCAAGTGCGCGATATTTACAGTTACCGCATCCACCAAACGAGTTATTTGATCCTACTCATCTGATGGGCCCGTCAGATAGAACGCGCAATGTTCACGATTACTTACGGAAACAAATTTCATGGTGCTATTCCCAGCGAACGTCACAAGTTTTATGATTTTTTGATATTCCGGGCTTTAACTTTTTTTTTTTTGCTCGTGGTATCCCATTTAGCACATTTATGCTGCTGTACTACTTTTGGCTCGGATTAACAAGCCCCACATTCTGGGGATGGTTCCCCAGCGCCACAGCCTTAATTCAAGTGCGTCCAGACATTTGAAGTCTTTAAAGTACGTCGCGTACCCAGTGGCGGAAAGAAAGAGGGCGATAATTCGAGAGGACCGTCCGTGCAGCAAGATGTGCATTAAGATTGGCATCGCGCAAAAACGATGCCTTTCTTAACGGAGTTCTACCACCACGCAGAGTATACCACGGCTTTCGTCGTAGATTGTTTAACATTCCAAACCATGAATAAACCACTCCAGATGGTGTGCACTGATGCGCGCCACCACTGCGGTGGCCTCTGAGAATTCGCTGGGAAACTACACCTCGCGCGATCACGTGTAAAAAAAAAAAATGTCAGTTACTCCAAATAAGCGCGTTAAATGCGTCGGATACTGTAGTGGTACGCAGGGATGCGGACAGTAGTGTGTGTGTATGTGTGTGCGTGTGTGTGCGCGAACGTGCGTGCGTGGGTGCACGAGTATGTGCGCGCGTGTGTGTATGTGGGGGGGGGGGGGCGGCAGTGTTGCTCATTAGGCACTGCGAGTTATCAAAATTTTTTAAAAGTGAGGTGAACTCTTGTCCTCACCCCTAGAAAACTTACGGTTTACACGGATGCTACAAGAGTCCCAGAACAGGGTTTAGAAGAAAACCTCTTAGGCTCCTTACTTTCGACAAAAGCTTACATGTGCTCTGGGGGTGGAAAAGTCTGTGTGCGTGCGTGGGGGAGTGAAAACATTTATTGTCAAAGCCCCTAGCCCGGGGCACGGGATGGAGGGGGGGGGGGGGGGGGATGGGTGATGTGTTGCAGTTCTCTCTAACCTGCTTAGGCCCATATTCGCTGCTAGGTTTTCACACTTCGCTGTGCCCTAGAACTTTAGACTCGATACCTGAGGCCTTTCATTTCCGCCATCCATAAGAACCAAGCAAAGGCCCTGGCGGAATACTCCATCGCGCTTCGTATACTCGTTTCTGGCCAGGCCTCGATAAATCTTCCTTTACCGCCTCCCTTTTTCTTCCCTTGCGGTGTCCCAGTCGCTGCGGGCACGGCCACCTCCGACATAATACGTAGAGCCAAAGTGGCTGCCCTGCGTTGAACGTAACACTTAGAGCTCCGGAGCCTTTCTGGCCGCAAGTCGTTCGGCGACAGAGAAGAAGAGCGCACTGGGATAGGAGCAAGGGCTATCTTTTCCGTTTTCCCTAAGAGAGGTAAAGACTGTCGCGCGAAAGGCCAATGGGATTTCGGATGGGTCGTTAACACAGTCGTAATTTCCCCCTGGGCCGTTAGCGTTAACTACTAGCCCATCTCGCAGGCATAGAGGCCGGCTCCCGCGGGTCGAGCAAAAACGACTCTCTTTGGCCGCCTCGACAGCGATACCTTCTCCTTTTAATTTCCTGCCTGCCTTCGGCCTATAGGTTTCCATTCCAGCGGGCTGCACTTGGTCTCAAGTGCGAGCGTTTGTCATTGCTTCTCCCTCGATTCCATCCGTCCAGACGTCTGCTTAGCAGCTTTCGTCCGACTTTGGCCACCTCTCGTGCCGCAAGTGTCCCTTACACAATGGGGGCCTAATCCGCCCCTTCTACTCCAACCTGCCATTTGAAACCATTTCTGAGTTGAGGAGCCCTTTGAGCTGTAATTTGTCCGTGCCCCGCTGGTAACTACCGTTTTTTGTTTTTTACTCTCCCGCTTCTTCCCATAGTGTTGGTTGTGGCTGCGCAGGCAAAGCGGGGCCGACGTTACAACAGCATACGCGCGCATGCACAGACAAATGCGCAAGGCTCGCACATTTCCATTCAGTCGCACGCTGAGACTGAGACATATGCACGGGTACTTCCAGGAAAGCGTTGATCATCTTCAGCTTTCAAAAACCGAGGCACTCCTCAGATAATGTTGCATGACGGCGAAAGGGAGTACAACTCCGATATATGCTTTTGTGACTGTACACCAATCTGGAAGTGCCGCGTAATGTGTGCTCGGTGACAAGGGCATATTTTGTAAGTACGAACGCGTTCGGGTTTCGGCAAACACGCTGAGTGTAGTGCTCTGGACTCATCAGCAGGCCTTTCTTAGGTCTTTGTTGCAATACCAAGCGAGATGACAGGTCTGTGGCTTCTAGGTGTCTCTTTTGGAATATTTTGGGCTAAAAGCGCCAGTGTTTTTTGTTGTTGTTTTTTTTTTTGCAGGGCATTGACGAAGTCAGACAAAGGCTACTTTCATGCGGTAGCTTTTATTCATTACGGGCATTTCGTCGGGGTAGTGATTGAGAGAATAGCCGTCACACTAATCGTTGACATGTTCCGGAGTTGTCTTGGATCAAATGGGACCGGGGCGAAGCGCAGTGCCAGTTGGATAGGGAATTAAGAGAAAAGGAATTATAAATGCTATTCTGGAGAAAAACCCTTTTCTGATTACTAAGATACGCTGCGAATGGCGTTGAGAGGGAGTTGTCGGTCGACTTGTCAAAATGATATGATTGTTTTCATCTAGAAGTGTCACTTACGTGTTCGAACGATCTCCAGACAAATTAATAAAAAAGGGTCCAGGAGTGGAGACGATACGTCTGTCCCTGTGAAAAGAAAATATTCCCCTCACAAGCTGTCCCCCTCGCGCAACTATTTCACTTACTGAGGCTTATTATGGAACATGATATCAACTCTCCAGTAAAAAGAAGCTAAAACTAAGTTCTCTGCGGGCACAAAATAATTGCTAGACGTTTGATCGATGAAAGACTATATACTCCCGCTTTGCGTATCAAAGAGCGCGGAAACTGCGATGCCATAAAATTCTGATCAGTGTGGCTAAGAACGCTAGATTGCTTACACCTAATATCCATGCTCAGTTAAGTTAAAACTCTCGTGTTAAGAGCAGACAAGCGCACGCAGTCTTCAGCGCGTCAGCAGCTTTGACCTGTACATCGCATGCCAGCATACGTTTGCTAGGCCAGAGCATGCCACGACGAACTCCCAGTATTAGCTAAAACATTTCTTGCATTTCACACATACAAAAGCAAATAGAAACTTATGCAGCGCTTTGAAGCTATATCACACGCCCGCAAAAAAGCACAGAGCAGAAAAAGTGGTAAAGTCCGCGCCCATTTTCTTCGCTCACATCCCGCTAAGATCGAAGTATATCTGGGGTTATCGAAAACCGTTTTTCGCCACTTCGGACTGCTTCTCGGCCAGAAAGTCCCGGTGTATCTGTTCGCTTTCACCTCTTAGCTTTATTATTACTACATTCTTTTTTTCTTTTTAGCGCCTCGGTCACCGGGCGCGTAAGCCGCGAGCGTTGCGGCGAGCGCAGCATTGGTGGGATTCGAGCCATTTTCTCCCCCCCCCCTTCCCCCTCACTCGTGTCCTTCATCCTCGCAAAACGAAAATTTTCTTTTCTTTTCTTTTTTTTTTATTTAGCGCGCGCAAATCCTTTTTTTTTTTCATATCTACGCCGAGCACTTGAAAACGGAAGGCTGAACCAGTGAAATATAGGAATAAAAACAAATGTCAAAGTTTTGAATCGTCATATACCCTGTGCGGGCGTTTGTTCGCGTAACTGCGAATTTGTTGACCTGCCTGCATTTTTTTTTTTTCGCTGGTTGCTAAGCCTTAACTTTTTTTTTTAACGGTGTTCCCCAGAGAGCGCTGACGTCGACCATAATTTTCTCCTCCCTTTTTTTCTTTGGATTTACGTGGCGAAGCAACTGCTTCCTATCGATCCCTCCTCTTCGAGCAAACAGAGTTTAGTCTGCGTGCTCCGCCACGGACGCCGTGTCGAACCTAGAAGCAGCCGGTGCGCTTCGCTCGTCCTTTCACGCTCAAAGTGGCCTCCCAACGCGCCGAGGCCCAGACAGTTGTGAAAGTTCGGAACCTAACATCGCCCATGGGCACTTAGTAAAGCCGAAACTTTACCTTTCGACACCTTGCAAGACATCTTAGAAGAAAAAAAAACGCAACGCTGTGCGCCAGCACCGCGAGCTACTGCACTTTTGTTTTTTTTGTGTGCGTTTGTTTGCCGTGCCCGTTTGTATTTCTTGTTCCGCGCATTCTAAAACTACACGCTGTTGAGAGTCTCGCCGAGCCTTTCTGCACCTTAACGCATGATTTTTAGGGTCAATATTTTACTCGTAATAGCGCACGATTGCGCAACCACGCACTTGAATCGCGGGTGTTCGAAGTATTATACGACCCTTTCGGAAGTGTCCAGCTCCTCTCCTTTGCACTCGCACGCATTCGAAGCGAAGATCTGTGCATACCGCAGGAAGAGCCAGGACTCCGTATTTTCCCCTTCTTCCTTTCGTGTAGCGCGTGCGGTGCTTTGTCTAGATCAAGCGGCCGCCGTAAACAACAGCGTGCTGACAGGTCCGCAGTGACTTCGTTGTTGTCGTTGTTATAAAAAAACTTTGACAGCAAGTAAGGTAAGCGTACATGACGGCTACCGAACTCTTGGAGTTGTGGCCATCGTTTATCGCATTTTTAAAGAAACAAATGCAGCGAAGTATAAAATCTGTTTGCTTTAGGGTAGCGACGTACGGTTCAACAATGTGCTCGCAGAATTCTGGAGGAACATTTTAGTTCCGCGCTTGCGATCATATTTTTTCTGAGTGCACAGCGAACACTTCCATGAACCAAAATGAATGTCATTCAAGAAGCAATGTCAGATAGTGGCAACCGCTATGCATTACTACCAGTTTAGTTATACATGCAAGCGCATAACCTGATAATAAGAAAACCAGTTACAGTGTCTCTGTAATGTTCCATGGCCTCATCGAAAATTCCTCTATGGGACTCAAAATTCCTATTTCAGGCATTTTTATCATGCAGCACCTTGAAAATGCCATCAGTCAGAAAAAAGTGAGACAATTTCGGTTGTTAAGGTTTCCTGAAACTCCGTGAAAATTCCCTTTTCGCAAAATTTCCCAACCTCGAATTCCCTCATAAAGGGGAATTTCCCGGAGTGGAACCTCACTGCGATGTCTTTATGCTGGGGCCTTCTTCACGTATCAGACACTTCCGGCTTATGAGCGTACAGATTCGCAGCTTCGTCAGTCCACAGCGTTGCATGTTCTCGGTGTTGAGTACACATGCACCGGAGAAATAAAAAGAGCATATGGTTTCTCTACCAAACCGGCGTCGATCTTTATTTGTTGAACAAAATACGGTTGGCAACTATTTGTAAGGATATTTGCATAACTTGCTTATAACCTTTCATTGCTACAGCGTTTATTTCTTCGATTTTTCTTGCCTAAAATAAAGAATCACAGTCTTTCTCGTCGTCGAGAGCAGATGTAAGCATGAAATGCAGTGCAGAAACGGCGTAGTGCATTCTGAGACGGCTCATTAATAGTGGTAGCTGCACTCGAGCCTTGTAGCCTCCGTCAACTGCCAGATCTCTTAGCTTTTCACAGTGAGCTAAGCGCGCTCGGCTGCTTCACAACTTTGAGTGTCTGGCGACCAGCGTTACCAGCGCTGGCCTCCGAAGAGGAAGGGGCGTCAGCACGCGCTACAGATTGCGGTGGCGATCGAGTGCACCTTTCCTCAAGTGCATTTTTTTCCCTTAGTGACCTTCGCAAACATTCGCTGCGCAGAATGAACGGGTAAAAGTTGGTGAAGGCGACGATATCTGAAATGTAGCGGGAAGCGAGCTGATCTATTTGCGCTGCCCGTTCCAATGCCACTCGGAATATGTTTTCTCTCTCTGCTGGGTACCATTCGGACGGAAAATTTCCTAATACAGGATGTTAAACACTAAGCTTTAGATATTTCTTAAAATTAGGCTCTGAGTGGTGCATGGAAAGCACCTCTGCACGTAATTTATGCGGCCAGGGGAACGTAGAGGGTCATGATAGCTGTCACCGTCAGGCGCCTAGTTGCCTAAAATATTTTAAAGAACTTTTTAGCCACTGCAGCTGACGCGGGTATTTATATTCGAAGCTTTGAGACGGTCGCATTTCCAGACTACTCCATTTGGTAGAATTAGTCTAGAGAACGTGTGTTTCGAGATATTAGTCGTCAGAGTTTCCAAAGATTTCGCGTAATTAAGCATGCAAGGTTGGGGCAGTCGACAGGAAACTCCTCCATAGTGTTACGCAACTGTTGCGTTTCTTCCATTTCGATAGCTGACAGTGGAAGAGAAACAGTTATCAGGTTTACCGGTCCTCTACACCGTGGACAGACGGAACGCCGCGTCACAAAGGTAGGAGTTCCGCGCAGATTCCTCGCCGCCCTGCACGCGCAGTAACGCGGATCGAGCTAAAAATTCGGACGCGTATATCGCGTGCTGATTGGCTTGGTTTATGCGGGTTCAATGTATCAGTGCGACTCATGATATGAGGGACGCTGTAGTGAAGGACTCCGGAAATTTCGCCCACCTGGGATTCTTTAACGTGCACTGATATCGCACAGTACACAGACGGGCCTCTTGCATTTCGCCTCCACGGAAATGCGACCGCCGCGGCCGAGATCGAACCCGCGTCTTTCGGGTCAGCAGACGAGCACCACAACCACTTAGCCACCGCGGCGGCTTGGACGCATGCTGAGAGAATTACACCATATGGAATTACGCTGGAATAAGACTGTCTCTGAGTTACCAATACAAACATCCCCGCTTACTGCTGTCGCTAAAAATTTCATTAATATATTCAATTAATTAGGTGCCTGAGGGTTACAATTATTATCTCACTTTGTGTGCCGGTGGCCGCATAACTTATATGTGCGAGGTGGATTTCACGCACCACACAGTGACTAATTTTAAGAAATCTGTAAAGCCCAATTTTGAACATCCCGTATATCAGATAAGCTCGCCCTCATGCTCCGGGAGTATGATCGATTTAGTTTAGCGAGAGTGGGAGATAATAGCATTTATTGCTTAAAAATAGTAGAATACATTGGAGGGGGGGGGGGGGGGGGCTAACTAACAGCTCTTTCATACTGCGGACACTACCTCACTTATTTTGTTACCCCTATCTACTCATTGTTGAGTGCCGAATCTTGACACCAATGTTTAGTACCCGCCGCAGTATACCAACGCGCAAAGTGCCTGCGCGTGGCGCTGCTTGAAAAAAGGCTTTATGGGGCAAACACTTTACGACGGCGGCGCGACTTGCACAGTGTTCAGGAAGTCAACGGATTCATAATGTCGCCAGTCGTCAAGACATGAACTAGACGCAAACTAGATGGCTAATGAAGAGATGCGAACCCCAAGTGCACTAAAAAGAGAAAGGGAGCCATGCATGTTTCTTGCCTTGCTCAGAACAGAACGTGCACTTCAATAGCGTGATTGCGTTGATGCTGGTAATGAAGCTTATAGCGCCTTACACGCCTGCTTACATAACAAAAAAAAGCGGCGAGAGTTAAAGTACACAGTTTCGAATTCAACAGCACTAGAGAGTTGATTACACTTGTAAGAGTCGTGTTCTTATTTGTGACTGTTCGCTGATGAGCGTGAGCTTTTATACTTTTTTCGTATTTTTGCTCAATCTCTTTGCATGAAAAGTAAACATAAAAAACGAGGCTGCTGCGAGAAGGAGCAGTTCGTCAGCCAACGGAAACAACAGCACAACTGAAAAAAAAAAAGAACAGCAAAGTTGGTGCACGCTCTTAAACGAAGAGCCGGCATATAGATGAGGCGACAGTCGGGTGGTGCCGCTTCCTTTCACGGTTTGCATCTTTTCTTTATTTTTCTCCACGCGCGGGGGAGGACGGTGAGATGCGAAGGGCGGCTACAGCGCAAGGCGGCAGCTCCAGCGTGCCTGCTGCCGTGCTGTCGGCGCTAGACGCATGCGCGCGCACAGTGTACACTGCTGAGCAAAGCGAACCCTCAGTGACGCGGAACCGCGGCGCTCAGCGTAGAAGAGTAAGCGCCTCTCGGCGCGACAGCCGCGCAAATCCGCAAGATGCTTCCGCGCGCGTGCCGCCAGCGCAGACAGGGGGAGAAGCTATACGGGACGACATGCCGTTCGAGATATATCTGCAGCCTGCGGTTCCTAGAGAATAGCAACCTCGGAGAACAAAGAAGTCTCGGGACGACGAGCGCCGAACGAAACAAAAGGCTCTCGAGAACGCTCCCGTTCCCTTTCTCGCCCCTTTTTTTTTCTATTTTCCTCCCCTTCCTTCCTCGCTTGTCCTCATCGGAGGATTGCTGGCTAACATCCTCCCTTTCTCACCGCGCCTTTCCTCTCCTCCTTCCCTTTTGTTTTCCCAGTGCGCACTCCCGACGGCGGCCCCTTTCCCGTTATTTTCAGTCGAGTCGCTCGACCCTCGCTCCGGCTGCTTTTTGTGTCTCCCGCATCCTGTGAATGGGACGCGCGTCTTTGTTTTCTGGGACGACGCAGACGCGCGTCGCTCCTTGTTTTTGCGCTCTCCGATCGTCTCTCGGCTCGAAGCGCGGGCGTGCCCTCCTCTGGCTCGCCCCCTTGTGTGTCTGGTTCTTTCCTCTTCCTGTACCCTTTCGCGAGCCGTCTAAGTGCGCGGCTTCACTGGCGCCCGTCGCTATTAATCGAATCTGGAAATAATTATTTTCGAAGCACGCACTTTGCCGCGCCAGCGGAATCCTTGTTCTTCGTGAAACTGTTGCGTGGCAACCGCATCACGGCGAGAAATTCCGCTGAATGTTGAGAGAACTGCGAAACGCAGAAGCTGGGAGGAAAAAAAAAAAAGGCGACTGAATTTGCTCGCCGTCTAGGCAGCATGCGTGCCTCGAATTGGACGGTGATGTCGCTGCGTGCTTTAGAGACATAAGGAGGGCTCATTAAATTTTTTACATTTGTTGTTTATTTAGCTTGAAAACACGGAAACAAACGCGAAGATAAGGAAGCAAACAGGATAGCATCTGTGGCCAGAAGGCAGCGTCCGCTTCGGGATGAAGATAAGCGAGGAGGCTGCTACGCGCCGAAGGCATCAGACGGTTCAGGTTCTTCTTGTCTCTCTCTAGCATTTGCCGCGCAATATCTACGGCCGACCGTAGAAATGCTGTGCAGGCCACTTTCCTTAATGAGGAGCTTTGTATCGAGCATTTTTAACATCTTTTAGCGAGAACTGTTGTCGGCATTTCTAAATTTAACTGTTAGTTAGGAATCGACACTTACTTCCTTGCTTTGGCTACAAACGAAAGTTTGCAGTGGCGACGTGCTTTAAGCGTCGCCACTGATGCTTAAAAAATGCCCTTTGGTAGGCTGCAGCAGCTTAAACACTGCGCCGAAGTAGAGAGAAATAGATAGGGAAAGAGGGAAAGGCAGGGATGTTAACCAGAAAGGATTCCGGTTGGCTACCCTGCACTGGGGAAGGGAATGATTGGATTAAAGAGGGAAGAGAGAAGGAACGGGAAATAATCACAGTCTGCCAATCAAGGCGGTCTCTCTCAAAAAACAAAAGAGTGCCTTGTAAGCCTTGATGGCAGTTCACTGTTGTGGCCACGGACCGAGGATCTTGGCCTCTGTGAAAGGGCGAGGATCCAGGCGGTCCAGAGCACAGCGCAGCTTATGTCGTTCGGCCACAAAGGCAGGGCACTCACACAAGAGATGAGTGATTGCCTCTTCACAGGCGCAGTTCACACAAGAAGGGCTGTCGGCCATCGCGATCCGGAAAGCATACTTATTCGTGAAGGCAACACCGAGGCATAGACGACACAGTAATGTTGCTCCACGACGCGCTACATCACACGGAAGACGGAGGCGCAGTCCAGGGTCCAATTCCCTGAGGCGACGGTTGCACAACTCTCCAGTGTTCCACGCTGAAAGCTTACGAAGAGACGGGGTGGTGAATCGTGGACATCGTACTCGTATTTTTGTCAGCTTACTTCCTCTTTGGATTTCAATCGCTTCAGTTTGGCCAAGCATGCACCAACTCGCTTAGTTTTTCACGTTGCTAAACGAAGCCCCCCTCCCCCCCCCCCCCCCTCCCCCCTCCCGAAATCTTGCATTGTTGTACTGGGCGGAATGGGCAGTACTGGAAGCAAAAAAAAGTGAATCAAGTCATTTGGTAAGCACGGTAATAAATTTTTTGTTGTGCGAAATTCTCGTGAATTTCTTGCCGGTCAGGTCATGGATGTATACTAACCACGAATTAAAAAAAAAAGGGAAGGAAGATCGCGCTTATTACGCTTAGATTACAAAAGCAACGGTTAATCGAACCGGAATAAAACCAGGGAGCATCAAACTCGAGCGACGTTTGCTCTGTATATGGCTCGCGTCGGTACAGCGCGCACGTCTCGGAGCAGCAGCAGCAGCAGCCCCAGCAGCTACCACGGTGTGTACCTTACTCAGCTGAAATGATATTCAGCACGGAGTTTAAAGATCTCGACCTCTGACCCCGAACCGTTTTTGAGTGAGTCGGGCCCGCCGCCGCGGCGGCGGGCACTAAAGAAGGCACCATACATCACGCGACAATCCGATCCAGATGCGCGATGGGTGGGGGCTATTTCGGAATGCCAAGGGCCGGCACCGCGAGTCCTTTGAATTTTGGGCGCGCTCGGAGGGGATCGTGTTTTTCCTTTCTTTTGACCCGCGCCCGAACTCTGTTTACTTTCTCGAAATCCTTTTCACGCTACTTCTTTTCCTTTATTTTTTCATGACCGTCTGGTCGAACGAGAGGCTGGTAGCAGCCGAGGGCGGGGGAAGCAAAAAAACAAAAAGAGAGACAGACGCTGCGGTGCGGCAGTCGCGTGAGAGACGAGGACTGGCCAGGAAGAAGTTCCCCCACCTCTTCGCAGCGTGTAGTAACGGTCCTCTCCCCGCAAATTGAAGTGCCCGGTGGTTCGGGGATCAAAATTCACCCAGCGGCCGAGGATGATAGCGATATACACACATAAAAAGAACTTATGAATGGTAGGCGCTGCTCACTTGCGCCCTCTCCTGTGCAAGGACGGCAAGCTGCTTTTCAATTCCTATCAATAGAGCCTCTCTTGCTTTCGCTGAACTTTATCATCTAGCTTGCTTTATTTGTGCGCGTGTTTTTTTTATTGTCGCTTTCGGTAGCTCTGGACCGCTTCTATATTTTACTTTCCGTAACACGCACGTTGTTTCCATTCGCTTCAGCTGGAGGCGCACTCTAGGGCGTAGCGCGCGCGCGTGTGTGTGCGAGTGTCTCCGTGTGTGCCGAGCGCATCATTTGTTATTGGCGTATTTGTGCGCCGCTCTCCTTCCTCCCTTTTTTACCTTTTGCTTTCTCCCTGCACCCCGCGTTTCGCGTCAATCGCTCGCATTGCCAGGATGAATGCAGCAGATTAAGCTCGGAAGTGGAGTATAATGTCGACCAGACTCACTAGCCAACCTTCCAAACTGACTCCCAAATTTGTAACCCGGGAAAATATTCTTCGCTTTGTTTCTGCTTTCTTTTCCCTTCCTCATTTATTTTACTCATGTTTCTCTACTCAGTTTAGCGCCACCAACCGGAGCTGTAGCAAGAAAGTACACAAAAAATTGGAACAAAGAAGGCGGCAGGGCGCAGATAGAAAGGGAATAGGGTGGTGGGGGGGGGGGGGGGGGGGGGGGGGGGATGGTGGTGAATGCTCCTGTATTCCCCATTACCGGTTCCGTGGTCTTCCTTCCGCTTTTGCCTCGCTTCGCTCACTGCAGGGTGCTTCTTCTAGTTCGAGGAACATTTGCGGTGCGCTCTTTCGACTGCCCCGTTTAACCTTGCATCTTCTCTCTTGTTCAGCTTTCTCTAATTTTTTTTTATCCAAGTCTGATTTACAGAAAAATGAAACGCAGGGGAGGGATTGATGCATGAAGTCCGACGACAGTAGAGTCAGGGAGAGTGCTCCGAAATTGCTTGTTGGCAGAACGGTTCGTTTAAGGACACTTCAGTTGAATAGCGCGAAACACACATCCGAAAGAAACAAAAACGCGTCGCTTACGTTGCGTAGAGCCCTGCCCCCGTTGTGATCTTGTGTGCTCAGCGTTATTCGAGATGATCTTAAATAAAGTAAGTAAGCTAAGTACGAATGCACTTACATCAAGTCGCAGGCTACGAGCGTATTGAAATACTGCTTAATTTCTCGCAAGTGATTTAGGCGTGGTTGTAGTAATGACATCCGCATAATATACGACAAGAGAAGTGAACATTTGGTGCCGGTATACACATCTGGAGGGACGCTTCAGTAATACGTATACAAGGGCGCCCACCTATATATATATATACTCGAGGTCACTCGAAAATTTCTGGTAAGGTCATTATTGTTCACGCCTGCCCAATAACATTTTCTGAAAATATGTGAATCATTGAAAAACCAGTTTTATGCGAAGCATACTACTTTAGCTACCACTTCAGCCCTTCACCGTGGTTATGCGCCTCCAAATCACGTGACACATGACGTCACACCACGTGACACGATGACGTCACGACAGTGGAGAAACGGGGGCCCACCTCGCTCCGTCGCTGTGGTTGTGCGCCTCCAAATCACGTGATACATGACGTCACACCACGTGACACGATGACGTCACGACAGTGGAGAAACGGGGGCCCACCTCGCGCCGTCGCTGTGGTTGTGCGCCTCCAAATTACGCGACACGATGATGCTTCGCATTCTCCAGGCTTAACCAAGTTAAGCCTCAGCCATTTTTTTTTCCCTGGTATTCTAACCTGAAGCAGCTCAGATTTGAGCTTGCCACCCTGCCCTCTGCGATGCCTATAGTTGATCGACACGCCGAAATCGGAGCGATGTAAGAATTACGTTTTCGAGAGAAGCTCTCAGGGATGTAGAGCGTGTCTAGCAAGCCGGCAGAGGAAGAACCGGGCGCTCTGTAGGAACTCATAAGAGAAGTAATGGAGACAATGTGCAGGCTCCCTAACATGACGTGGTCATAATAAAGAAAAAATGCGCAAATTAGCACTATTACGCCGACTCGAGCGCCCAGAGGAGTTTTAGGAGCAAAAAAAAAATATGTTTCTTGAATGAAAAAGTGCACGTTGATAAAAAAAATAGAAAATGATTGCCAATTACCTTCGTCCTTCCCGAAAAGCATCACACCATCAGAGAAGCTGCGAAAATGTCGCTGGAACGACGCATTTAACAACTAATCTGTCTTTAAAAACAACGCCAACGTTTTATGATAATAAACAGTGTGGTTTTATTGAACATTTCATTAGTAAAGCGGTAGCATATAACGCCCCGAAGCATTTGGCGTTAAATTATCTTGGCCTTTAATTATCCTTTTTTCTGAACTACAGCTTCCAAATAACCCCTCGCATTTGTACAGAGCTTGAGGGCCTCGAATCTATACAACTGGCATACCATATTGAGTGCTCGCGCCGCACAGACTTATCAGCAGCTGAGGCCAAACAATAACACCGGCCGAAAAAAATAAGAAGGGGGGGGGGGGGGGGGGTATCGCATTGAAAATGCACGCGCAACATGGCTGTTGTTAAGACATTAAGAATGCTTTCCGATCAATAAGAGATATGAGTGGCTCATAAACTCACTCAATACCGCTCAGAATGGGTTGAAACACGCACACGTTAAGCTTTCGACGATGTTTCGCGGCCAAGGTATATCTCTCGAGTGATGAAACACAAGTGGTTTCCGTGAAGGCGTTTGTTAATGGAGCCGTCTGCAACCTGAAAATTGGACGCTACAATCACGTGTATGTAACACATCGCTTTCAACCATTAGGCGATCAAACGATGCACTGCAAGTAAGAGCAAATGTCGAGAAAATGTACAATATTTATGCTGCTCCGTTTCTGCTGAAAGCCTAGCCGTGCAGTTAGGAGCTGTTGTTTTTTATTAATCCACTAGCCAAATAACTAATAATATTTACAAACTTCAGCCACTGACGAGGCGTGAAAATTTTTTGTTGGAGAGTTTTGGAGCGCCAAGTAAAGCACCAGTGGAATTATGTTTGTGAAGTATCATGCCGTTTTTAAATGTTATAATTTCTGCGTTCTGTTTTCGCGCCGCATACAAAACGCCTGTGATCCTGCAGGTTACTAATTCTGCGGTAGGTCGTGCGACGTGTTCCATAATGCTCGACTGCAAAGGACAATAGAACAGCCCCGCGAAGCGCAGCACGCTCAGATGTGGCGCGCAGGCAGCAATGTAAGTATACTGCGACATCACGTTGAATTTTTCGCCTCCGCTTCAGTGCTTGAGAAACGCATATGGAATGAGCTCATTTCTGTTTTGGAATGCGTTGGGTAAGGAAGCATAACGTTTCTTTGGCGCCCTACAAGAGGAGTACCTAATCGAAAGAAACAATACGATTTTAGCTGTATGGTATTAACACGGTTTCTCTGCGGCACTACATCGTCCAGCTCGTCCATATTTAATTAAGCGCCCTAGAATCGCTCCTCTGCTTGGATCAATATGGGTCTATAGCATAAACTATATCTCCCGGAGCGCTAACCTGCCAGCAGGTTAACTACGCTTCAGCGCACTCTGCTCCTGCCCATTGCAAGCAGCGATGCACTGTGCGCTTAACATGCAGGCTTCTACTGACAAGAAAAATAGATGAAAGTGGACGGGCTACAATATGCTTGTCCTCTTGGAGGATAACGTTATAGAAGAAAGGTGAGCTAGTTAGTGTTGAGTTACTTAGCCGGGTTTTCCAGCCCGCGACGTTCTGCCGCACCGCCATACGAGTGATCACACTGCTGTTCTTTCGAGGGTATATTTATTAAATGACCACTCGCCGCGCTGGTTCAGTGACTTTGGCATCGATGGTTCGAATCTTGCCCGTGGCGACTGCATTTTAGTGGAGACAAAATACAAATGCCCTCATGTGCTGTGCGATACGTCAGTTCACATTAAGAACCATAGGTAGTCAAAATTAATGCGAAGCCCCCCACAACGGCGTCTCTCATAGACCACGTGCAGCGTCGGGCCGTTAAGATCCCACTCATACTTACACTCATACTCACATTATCACTGAGAATGGACTTCAGATGCGCTGTTTCCCGCACCTCAAAGCAGGCAGACAGCCGCGCGCTCGTAGAAGGCAGCGGCGCTTTGGCAACCCTGCGAGCGCAGAAGAAAGGAGGGGGGGATCCTTGATCTGCAACTCTGACCCGGCAGCCGCGGCCCCGCTGATCTGTCTTTTCTCTTTCAGCGCGGCGTTCATTTGCCTCGCGTTTTCTTCTTCCTTCGCTCCGCGGACGGGGCTGGTATGCCGGCCGTTTTACTATTTTGGCGCGTGGCTTTATCGGCCGTGTTATCTGCGTCATTAATCCCCCTCGGGCATCATTACAGGAGGCTTTAATTACCGTTCCGGCTCTTGGCCGGCAGCGCGCCCGCCTCCGCTGCCATGGCGCGGCGTTCGAGCCCTGCGCGGCTCGGGGGCGGCCGCCGCCGGAGCCCAGCGGAAAGATAGAAACCGGATAGCGGCCAAACTTCGTTAATGGCCGACGGCACGGTGCCCCATCTTCCGCCAGATCTCGTTTCCGCCGCGATCGACGTCGTAACAAGAACTCGATGCGACCCACTGGCGGATGCCGAATGCCTGCTTGCGTGACCCCCTCCCCCTCCTCCTCACCCCCCCCCCCCTTCCCCCCAACTTTGGTGCTGCTGCTGCCGCGTTGCGGGGCCTGCCGAACTATTTACGCCGTAAATGCACGACGACGACGGCGAAGACACACAAGACAATAAATGCAGCAAGATGGGGTCTTCGATGGTTGGACATGTGGTCCGCATGAGATTAAGTTAAAGACAACGTTAAAAACTAAGACAAGTTAAACAGTTAGAAACACTTCACGGAGACAGTCGCATGCAACCGAACTGAGCAGACAGCTGCTGTGTTCGAACTGAAACCGGTACCCATGGCAAGAAATACAGAAGAAAATGTAAAGGAGCTTTATACAGAGAGATAATTAAGAGTGTTTTGTTGCTTTTGTTACTAGACGAAAGGGAGAATGCAAAAAAAAAAGACCCCGGGGTATTTTTATTCCCTTTGTGTACGAGGCAAGAAAGGTTCTGCGGTAGGATCATCAGTTGCTTTTGAGTTTGTTTGTTTTTTAAATTCGAAAGCATTACTTGGCTCACCGGCAACGAAACCCGGAGTTGTTGTCCAGCAGCAGTGGTCCGAAAACCCTAATGACGTCACGATGGTCTCGCATGAGGTGAACAGTAGACAATAAGGTAGTAATGAGTGATCATAGGCAATGAAGCAAAGACATTAGACCAGGCAGCAGCAGTTAGTGATAGTTATAGTGGAAGTGGTAGTTTTGGAATGATAAAGGACGTTACTAAATAATGGTGAGGGTCATTAATGACACTGACAATGATAAAGGCCGTTAGGTCGATGACCTTCATGGTAAAGGTCTTTAGGGCAAAAATAATGACATAGGGGTGCGCTAACTTCGGGACAGAAAACGCAAAGAATACACCACAAGACACACTCACAGAGAAGCGCAAACTTGCAACTGAGTTTATTTTCGACGGGGCGCATTTTTATACGCGCCTAATCATGAGAAACAGACAACACAAGACACGCAAAAATGAGCCAGCAAAACCCCCAAGCAGGGAAGAAACCAGCCCTGATGGAATCAACCCTTGTCGCACAAGTCATATTTCTTCTTCTGAGCTGCTAAAAAGAAAACAATACTGCAGAGACACTTAAGACTGGTGACTTGTGAGAATGCGAACGCATTAAAGCGCTGACTCATGCTACGTTGCAGAATAACAATGAGTTATGACTATGACTGCGAGGCAAGACTATCTCATGAGCACTGTCTTATCAGGAGCTTTGCTGCGAGGTTCATTGAAGATTCCTTCCTTCCTTTCTAATGACACACCTACTCATCCGCATACAGGCGTAAGGAAACGCATACACTAGGTTCACCTTTATTCGCTAAGAAGTAACGCGGTTTTGTGCCAACACTGTAATAAATATCATGCTGGAAAAAAAATTGTGGCCTAAGGTTCACGTGCTCGCCTCGCAATGTTGTCGTCCTTTGTTCAATTTTCCGCACCTTCAGAAGAAATTTTATTTTTTCCTCTTTCCTCAGTTCAGTGCACTGAGGAATTTGGTGCCGCGAATGGCGATGGACGCCGGATTTTGTGGTGATGGGACATATGATGCTTCAGCATTAAGACATTTTCTTTTTCAGGCAGAGCCACAGACGGGTCGCTTACGTATACCCGCCGCCTGTAATTGTAGCCATAAAAAATTCTTCCCACAACTCCCTTGTGACCTTGCCTTGGCTTTGAGAATTGATTGAAGGGTTCATTTCATGACGGCTGGTTTCTTGCCTGCTTGGCTTTTTTTGCTGGTTTATTTTTTGTACTTTTTCTGATACCTGTTTCCCATGGTTAGGTGCGCGTAAAAATGCGCCTCGTCGAAAACAAACTCAGCCTGAAAGTGTGCTCTTGTCTCTGACTCTCTCGTCGTGTATTCTTTGTGTTGTCTCCTCCGAAGTTAGCACTCCCCTATGTCCTTATGAATAACCAACTACCCCCTTTATAGCATTGCTGGCTTTAGGTCAAGTCCTTTCGGGTGAATGCCTTCACAGTCTTTAGTTGAAATCTCTTTACAGTAAAGGACTGCATGGTTAAGGCATTCAGGGTAAATGTTTTTAGGTTGAAGGTCTTTAAGTCAAATGAATATCCGGTAAATGTCTTTAGGTCAAATACCTTTATGGCGAAGACCTTTAGGTCGAATATCTTTAGGTCAAAGGCCTTTATGGTAAAGGCCTTTAGCTTAAAAGCTTGAATATTTTAAGGTCATATGGTTCATGCCTGCGCAAAAAAAAAGGAAAAACTTTACAATATTCTGTTTTTCAACTCAAAACCAAAGCTTGAATATGCCTTTTGAAACAAGTCATTTGATGCACACTATTCTGTACTCACTGACCTTTTAAACGACAAGAAACATTTAGTAAACAAATCGCTCGTCGCAAGCAAGATGAAAAAAAAAAAGGATATATTTTCTCGTAGTGCCCTAATTCTATCCTTTGTGTCCTTGGATCAATGGCAACCAAAATCCTGACTGCTTGAAGCTATCATTGCTTGGAAGCTTCACTGACACCTCTCATTGATTGTTGTCCACGTGGCTTTTCTTCAGGCACGAGTAAAGCTGGAAGAAGGCGGAGACCGGTTATTTGCCCCGCTGCGGTGGCTCAGTGGTTATGGCGCTCGGCTGCTGACCCGAAACACGCCGGTTCGATCCAGGCCGCGGTGGTCGAATTTCAATGGAGGCGAAATTCTAGAGGCCCGTGCTCTGTGCGTTGTAAGTGCACGTTAAAGAACCCCAGATGGTCGAAATTTCCCGAGCCCTTAACTAAGGCGTCCCTAATAGCCTGAGTCGCTTTTGGATTTTAAACCCCTTAAACCAAATCAAATCAGACCGGCTATTTAGCGTCTCGTCCTCATTTGCCTGCGGGCCGCTACGACACAGTATCGAACCCGATACCTTAGGCTGAGCAGCCGCATCCCCTGAGTAGCTGCGTCGATATTGTGAAGCGTGCCCCAGACTAAACCAATGAATTGGCCATCGGCTTGAAGGGGAAACAGCAAGCTTCTCACTACAATATATATAGCACATGCATTTAAAAAAAAAAAAACGTACAAAACCTGCGCTAGCATCTTGCGATAACTTTTTCGAAATGAAGCGCGAATTCTGCGAAGAGCACAATGTTACACACGTGTCCAACTTGCGGCACGCTTAGAAGAGAAACAATTGTAAAAAAAAAAAATTATAAGACAACGAGTCGCGACCTTTCGGGCCGGCCCAACTGGTTGTACAAACCCAAGGAACGCCTCGCTTGCGCCTTTCATTGTTCCCCGCGCGGCACAAAAATAGAGAAGCAAAAGGAATAAAAAAGCTGTGGGGAGGAAGCAAAGAGAACGAGGCCGCTTGTGTCAAATCGCTGCTGCTTTCAACAAGCCTATTTCTTCTGTCAAGGTGCGATTCAATGCTGCGCTTCTTGAACAGAACAAAACCGAGACAGGGCGCGGACCTGATCCTTTCTCTACTTTTCACTTTGTTACGCTCGTCTCGTTCCTCGGGGCTTTTTTTTTTTTTTCCTCCTGGGCCACACTTTTAGAAACTCCACGAAAGGCAAACAGAACGGAAGAGGGGAAAGGACGGTGCGCGGCGAAGAAGGATAGGCGGGTGCGGGCGCGACCTGGAACAAAGCAAGAAATAAAAGGTGAAAGGCGACGCTCTGTTAGCAGCGCGCTGATGGCAGAAAGGCAGACGGGCGCAATGGTGGGCGTCATTTTCATTGAGGTGGGGAGTGCCAGTATCCGCCATGACAAACGACGCCATGACGGCTTGCTGAGACGCTGATCCGGCCGCCATTTGTCGGTCGTTTGCCTCAGCGCTGCGCCAGCATTTTGTTATCTCTAACCCTCGCTCTTTCTGGCCATAAAGAATGCAACTACTTTTTTTTTCCCCTCTCACTCTCCTTAAGTCATAATTTCCTCTAAGTCGCTTGGGGACGTGCGCGGCTTTCGTATTTTTATGCGTGGCAGCCCACTGTGGATGTGTTACAACTTTATGACGACTTAGCCAGAGACGATGCCTGTCCAGAATGTCTTAACTGTCCTCGCAAGCGGTTAAAGGAAAAATCTCCGCGGTACGCCTAACGGTGCGACGTTTAGCGAGCACACCTCTCCTCTTTTACCCCTGTGCGCACTAGATTGCTTTACTCTCTCTGTAGTCATGTGAATGTATATTGTTTTAAACACACTCATATCACACTGCGGCCCTGTGAAACCCAGTCCGACAAAGCGGACGCAGATGCACGCACCGTTTACGGCGTACCGCAAATTTATCTGAGGCGCATATTACGGCATAACTCCTACTGTCGGTTACAACTCAAGGCTTTCCAGACAATGGCGTCGATCTATTACCATGTCCTCGAGGTTAATCTGGGTAATCCCTAATGGGACCAGCTTCTCAGCTATTGTTCAACTTGTATCCTTGCAGTGGAATGAAATAAAAAAAAGGGTTAGGACAAACATATGCGCACTTAAACGGCACAAAAGTGGAGGTACATTGGGTGTCTTGGTAAGCAAAGTAACTGGTATGCAGTAAGCACTATCAAAATGTCTGCCTTTTTAGTCTAGTCAATCCGTGGTTAGTCTCATTGCGTCTACCAGCCCCCTGCGATGTCACACTAACAGGGCCAAGATGATTGGGCGCCATTGGTTGGAGGGCTTCCTTCTGAGGAGCATTTGCAGCAAGTTGTGTCCGACTACAGCGCTTGTTACTGACCTGCTCTGAATATCATGTTATGAGGACTTCAGGAGCTAAGCATAATTTCAGTGTTCCGAAGATGAACGCGATAGTCTGCTCACCAGTGCGGCTCACAGCATCATTGTTTTCACACTGCAGTTATGCAGGTTGTGACTTACTGGAATGCGCCGCACGCTTCGATGTTTCGTACAAGCGCACGCCTGGCACGCTCAGTCAAGTCCACTAGTTCTGCTGTATTCGCTTTATTTCTGAAGCTGAACAGGTTTTCGGCGCCATTAGCATCAGTAATCGCATGCTCTACGACGTCATTTTATGACGTGACTACCCTTGACCAGGGACAGTGGATGTGTCCTCGGGCAATCAACGTCGAGCTATGAGAATATGTGTAAGATATGTCTTGCGGTTGCCTTTTGTGTTAGGGGCCTCGCTATTGAGCGGTGGATGAGGTGATAAAACTACTGCGGTGATGTCCCCGCTATAGGGCTTTTTTCGTGATTCAGAGTAGGAATCACAAACAAAGTAGGGCCGAACAAATTTAATCAAGAACTGTATGCCCCCGATCTCCCGGTGGTGTTGAGCCGGCGTCTGGACGCCACTGCGCTGGTCCGGTGGTGGGAGTCGGACATAGCTGTAGGAGTGGAGATGATGGCGTTTGACCGACGGCGAGCTGCCTACGGTGAGAGGCAAGTCTAGACCGATCTTCTTCGGTAGACAGTCGTCTCACGAGAGGCGAGGCTGGATCGGCCTCCTTAAGCGGCGTCTCTCGCTCCTCCGTCCCACCGTCCCTGTGTGGCCTTCCTCGACAGCGCGGGTCCTTTCCTGCGACTCCTAGGCACCCCCGCCCTCTGGCGCCGGTGTAGCCGTCGTCAGTGCGTCGTTCCCGCATTCCCGCACGTTGTTCGTCGGCCCTTCTTCGACCCGGCTTTTGGGGAAAAATGCTGTGAGTCGCCGAAATTTTAGGCAGGTCAATGCTAGTCCCACACCGCGCGCAACGCAAACCTATCTTTCCTGCCGAAAGCAGGCGTCACACTTCCATCACTTCTCCACGCAGTTAGGCAAAACGTCGCGGAGCCATGCTTATTTTATTTTTCTTTATTCTCTTCGCTGAGTGTAAAAACTTACTGGCGGTCGCTTCAAGAACCAGTGTTGTCACGGCAATTCGTCGATTCGGAAGTGCCGCACTTGCCACGACACAACGCCGTGGAAGTAGCGCCTCTGTCGTTATAATGCGGTAGTATATCGATACAGACCAACTTCGACTTCACTTGTCTCCCTTCAAGCCTCACTCTGAGGTTACTGTTGCTGGGGCAGGATTGAACGACAGAGTGAAAAAGGACGATGCTTGGTGCCCTTTTGATGCGAAAAACTGAATTTTTTCTCATCTTATGGCGAAGGAGAGAAATGGAGAATTTTACCGCAGAGCCTTGGCGCACTTTTAGCATTCCTCAAAAGGAAGGAAATTAATGGAGGTAAAGTAGACGGTGTGTACTCTCGAGGTTATAATAACACGGAACATGATTCGATATTCTAACAATTATTAAGCCTTGTCTAGACAAAAATAAGTGGCACTTATATAGTGAATATATGCTGACAAATGCAGCTGGTGCGCTCGCGAGTAACCCGAAGGAAATTGCCTATCCCTTGAAAGTGACTCGCGAGAAAAGTTAGTACGCCCAAGCGAGCCCCGCATCATAATTCTGGCCTTGACTCTACACGTAAGGACTATGTTAGTGAAAAATCCATTTCACTTAAGTTAGGCAGTTAGGTTTGTGTGATGTGAATGCGCCGCATTGTCATTATACTGTCGTCGTTGCGTCAAGGATGACGTTTGTCATTGTGCGCATGGTAAATTGCCGCGACATACTGTGGCGACATAGTGATGGTATAGTCGAGTTCTCGAAGCGGTGAAAATCAAGTTAGCAATGGCGAATTCTGTGAGTCTGCGTCTGGAGAACTTCTCGCGTACGAAAGGAAGAAGAGAAACAGAAACGAGGCGCGTCTGCTGCGGGAGGTAGAAGGGTTGACGAAGAGGCAGCGACGACTCGCTCGCTGCGATGGAGGTGGTGCCGGCGTGAAGACGACGCGTCGCGACGGTGCCAACAAGAATCAGCGGCGGAGGAAGCGCGCCGAAGCGGGACAGGGACGCAGCGCGACAGGAACCGAAGGGCTGGAAAAAGATGACTCCGGACATACCTACAGCGTGAGGAACGCGGCGAGCAGGACGACATCGCCGTGAAGTGAGCGTCGGACCGACTCGCGGAATCTGCTTACCGGGTTGACGCCTCTTTTGTCTCTCGCTATTTTGCTTCCTTTGTATCGGGCCCGCTGCGAGGGAAAATATTTATATTCGCACCGCGCCATCTGCCGACGCCTTCCGTCAGGGTAAATAACCCGGGCGCCCGTGAGAAGCGGGGAAGAATGCCAGCAGCCCGTTTCTCCCCCTCGTGCGAGAGAGGGGGGTGGTGTGGGGGAGAGGCGAAGATGAACAGCACCGACAGGACAAAGCGCCCGAACACCTAAGAACACCGGGCCGAGACAAAAGGGAACGCCGGAAGGAGGAAGAGCCCGCCCTTCGCCGCACTCGAAACAAAAGAAATGCGCCTTCTGCGTGGAAAACGCGGCTACCAAAAACTTGAACGCACACGCACGCACGCACGCACGCTCGAGAGAACACGAGTCCGCACGATCGGGAAGAAGGGAGGCGAAGGAAATGCCAGCCGACACGGCGGCGGCTGCGAGGAGCAGCGGCGGCAGTGCGGTCCGCGGAGACGACATCCTCGTCGTGCTCCCGTTTGTCTTCATTTCCGAGCCGGCTCGTTTCCTTCACGACACCCTAGGTGGCGCCCAAGCATGGAAGGGCGGCGTACACGGAATCTCGGAGCATCCCCGCGAGACAGGCGAGACAAGAGGGCCGGCAACCGCGCCGCCTGGAAGCGCGTTGGCCGCCGTTTTTGAGACAGTTCGCCGGCGATGCCGGCCGCCAGAGCGCGTCCGACTGGAAGACAAAGCGCCGGGCGGCGCCGCGGTGGCTTCTGCCTTTTTCCCCGCCGACAGTCGCGGCTTTTCACCGCGTCTCCAAAAGCCAGCTCCGACCAACCTGCGCTGCGGAGGGGAAGAAAACTCGAGGAGCGCGTTCCGACCGAACCCATTTGCGTTTGTCACTGTGGTGAGCAACAATTGGGCAAACTGCGATGGCCGCATGCAGGGGAACACGAAATTCCGCCTTGTGCCCAGGGAAGCGGAAGTCAACAGGATCTGGCTTCTCGTCGCTGTGGCTAAATTTATGGATGTAAACAGATTCAACTTTGTTGGGCTTTGTGCAGGAGTTTGGGCGCTGTGACTCGGATGACAGAAAAGGGAAGGCAGAGGCTCGGCACTTCTGCATTATCCTTGCTCGTTGCTCATCAGGCTGCTGGTGCGTTCCAGGTGCTTTTCTTGCACAATCATTAGAGACGCTCTTTTCATGGTTGAAAAACAGCGCACAAAAGACTAGACACAAGAGTAAAGGCGACGACAGGACAAGCGCTGATACTCGCCTTTACTCTTGTGTCTAGTCTTTTGTGCGCTGTTTTTCAACCATGAACCTATACCAACTCGCCCAACTTAACGTTCTACGCTCTTTTCGTATGACGAAGCGTTTGCGTGCAATAAGAACGGCTTGCCTTAGACGAAGAACTCTCTAACAGAAAATTGCATGTGATCCGGCCACAGAGTAAGCCGAAAGCCAAGCGTTGGCTTCGGTCCGGATCGATTTCTGGGTAAGCACTCTTAGTAAAGCAGAAAGTTGGGCTAGTTGGTAACGATCCATCTAAAAACGGCGCACAGAGAAACACGGAAAACACGGAGAACGGACAGGACAGCAGGGCCAACTTTCTGCTTTAAGGACTCTTAACCGTGAGATTGCCTCATGGCCTAGCTCCTGGCATCGAAACGCACCCCCCCTCCCCCCCGCGCCTAACCACTACGCCACGCAACCAGACGCTGACTAGTGAACTTATGTGGCGTTATATGTGCAGCCACAGTTGTTTCTTGTTCTTTCCATTGCGTGTAAATGTACCAGTAGCATCTACATACTCGCACGGGACAACAGCGTTGTTCAGAAGGACCTTTAACGCCTGTTGGTAGTGCCACCGTATTCCGAGCCTTGACATACAGCGCATTGACCGCATCAAACCGCTTGGGAAACTGCAAGTCTCAGAACGACAGCTGTCCGTTTTATTGTCTTAGCGTTCCTAATCCTTGGTACAGACCACAGCGTTGTGCAAAACTGCACTCCGCGGTACAAATTACTAGAATAATGCGCTAGGTAGCTGCAAAATCTGCGAGCATGTTAGCGACACACATCTTTCTAATCCAGCTAAACGTTTGAATGTTGTAAACACACATGAGGTGACTGAAGATCGAGAGACTGCGTTGTCTTCTTTTTTTTTTATCTTGTACACTGGTACATCGCATGCTTGTCACTTGTTTTTTTTTTTCTTGTTGCGTTCCTTTCTGCACTGTTCGGAGTTATATTGAAAACAGCGCGCGCTTACGCTTTCAACGTGACGCACTATATGGAGCCTGCGACTGAGCGAGCCTTCGATATTACGTTGTTCGTTGCTGCATCAGTGTCTTCGAGCCTATATTTTGCACTTTGCAGACAAAAAAAAAGTTCTTCCTTTCACCCTTGCTGGTAGCACGTTTTTTGGTCACTCGTATTAACGCCACTGCGCGATACGTTCATCGCATTGAATAATGATCAGACGTAACGACCACTAACCTGGACACTAAAGAGCAAAAAAAAAAAAAAATCTAATTTTCCGTGTAATGTTTCAATGGCTGTCGACAAGCATAATTTTTTTTTCCAAGAAAACCTTCACTGGCCAGTAAACAACCTCTCTCTTTCCAGACTGCCGACACTGTAATAAAAGCGTAAATTATAGCCCCCCCCCCCCTTCCCTCTTAGTGCCTCCGGCGCTTGCTGCATTTATTTCATGCATGCCTTTGTGCGTACCACAAAGGCAATGGCATGAGAGAAATTTGTGTGAAATAACATCTGAATCTGTTGTGGTATATTTCTGCATGGGGGTTAACGGCGAGAAAAGTCACTTGAGTGGCTGATGGCCAATGACATAAGGAAATCTTCTGCGTTAACGAAAAAGAGCCTCTGCTGAGTTTTTATTGTCGAAAGACATGAATACCTGACTTCGTGGTGACTTTCTAATGTGTCACAAGGAATGCATGAACATGACACCAGAAACTCAACGCCCATTTTTGTAAGGGTTGATTAGGTTGCATATAATTGTCGTCAGCAATAAGGCTGCTAACTGACTTGAGAAGCTGTTCATTCGCAGGAAACCTTTGAATATATGTCAGAAAAGTTGTACCGGTAGCGGTATCTCTCGCTTCCGGAAACTTGGAGAGCTCTCTTCATGTCGCGTCTTGAGTTCGTCTCCTTTCGTCATTCTGCCGCCGACAAGAGCCGGCGCTCCAGTGCAGCTCTTACCAAAGCTTCTTTCTGGCCCGACATCACCGCGTATGATGCTGTTTTACAATTAATTCTGACGAGATCAGTCTAGTACCCTATCCAAACGAGGTATAAAACAAAAATTGCCGCCAAATGCCACTTCTGTGTAAAATTTTAGGGCGAACAAACCAGCAGATTATCTAAGCGATTATCTGATCTAAGAGGTTACCTTAGCGATGTAGCAGACTGTATAACGTCCTCTCAGCTCTAGTAAATGGTCCAGTGGAAATCACACCCGTCATTCGCTATGCCCAGAAGAGTGCTTGTCGACGTGGAGACTATCATGGACACGGTTCATTTCGTCCTTCCCGCTAGCCGCTTTTTTTACGACGCTTAATGAGCGCTCAAAGTAAGGCCAGTTAACTATGGTGAATGCACTCAAATTAGCCGGCAGCTAAAAGCCGGCGTGGCATATAGATAATAAACGTAGTATCTTTGCCATCGCTGTGATGGCAAAGGCATTACCAACACAATGAGTGCTAATCCTGTAAAAATAATGTTCCCACGAAAGCCACTGTCTTCGCTGCGGCCACTAATGAGGCATATTATTTTTCGTAGGAACGCGGAAACTTCTAATCGCCACGCCTCCACTTCTAAGGGTATTCCTCGAAATGCTCCGCCCACCAAAAACTTGTTTTCGTTGCTCACACCGCAGGTGGGCGACGGGATTTTGTTGTAGTTGCTGTTCTAATGAACAACTCAGACACTTTTCGCACGGTTGAACCGCTTGCCTAGCTGCTCGCCGGACAGACACTCGCCTCCGACTTACCGCTTCAACTGATCCATAGCTCGTGCGCTCTTCAACGCGTAACGAAACATACTAAATTACTGTTAGAGACCAGTACAGAGAGAGCCTGTAGTATTTGAGGGCCACACTGTGGGCCACTGAGCGAAATGTTTCATTTGAGAGCATTTAATAAGCGTATTTCCCCAGGAAAAGATCGGAGAGACTGCCGCTTCACGAACGGACAGGCGAAAACAGCGCGCAGTTGCTGAAGGTGTGAAAACAAGGTTACATCACCGAAAACTACTGCAAAGGCTTCGGCAAAGAGAAAACTCGTGCTTTCAGGGCGAATGTTTAACAGTCCCGCACACGTTGAACGAAGGATATTATCTGTTATGCATGTGGACATACGTATATGCGGATTTATATAAGTAAACACGTATATCAATCGACGCTGCTTGCCACTGTATTCGTTTATGGCTTGACGACAAGCGCAGTTATCAAGCCGAACATACGGCTCTCGTGTTGCCACTCTCCCTATGATGTTTATGCTACCGATTATATGGCAAAAATTGTTGTCAACATGCCTCCATGGTCTTTTACTTCGAATCTGTCATACGTAACGCGCTTTCGCCTGACTGTGTGCGTCCAATCGCGTGCGTTCTAAAGGCGCTGGTTTGTTACTGAGCGAGTTTCAGTCCTCCAGGTGGTTTTATGAGTTTTAGCTTCACAAGTGACTCAGGCTATTTGGGGGTCGCAGTAGTGGTGGGCTCTGGATAATTTGACCACCTGAGGTTCTTTGACATGCACTGACGTCGCACAGTGCACGGGCCTCTAAGATTTCGCCTCCATCGAAACGCGACCACCGTTGCCGGAATCGCACCCGTCTTCCGGTTCAGAAGCCGAGCACCATAACCACTGAGCCACCGCGGCAGCTAGTTCTCCAGATGCGTTTTTGTTAGCGACCGTGAGTTTTACGAGTAAAAAAAAAAAAGCTTTTATTGAATAACTTTGCTTTTCTTTTCCTCTTTGACGATATAATGCCACATGCCGGCGCCGCGAGCGCGTGCCCCACATATATCCCCGACAAACGTTATCTTTAGTAAGACAAGGTTTATAAAAACGGGCTCGCAGAACAGCAGGGAGCTCGAGGGAAGAAGAAAGTGCGAGGACACAGCGTAAATGAGACTAGCCAGGAGCCAACTAGCCAGGAGCCAGCAGAGGGATTAGCAGTGTGGCATATGTGACGTTTATTTCTATATGTTGCGACCTTTAAAAGAAATACTGTAGCATATTTTGGTAGGCCATTATATTTCTGGAAAGCTTCTTGTGTTATGATCATGTGTAATCATCTTAAGGCAAGTTACACGAAATGATTGTGGTCATTGAGGTGGCGACTTCCTCGGATAACAAAATTAAAGTAAGCAGCGAATCTCAAAAGATTGCTTTTTCATGCATAGCGGCGTTCAAGGACCGCATAAACGTTTTTCAACCATTTCAAATAGTAGGTGTAAACCGTACTGCACTCTTCAGAAATTTCCAGCGCCGTGAGATTAGAATGGCAGTTTTATTTCGGCCCTTTTAAGTTTCCCTGCCAAATGTGTGTGCAACCGACAGTGTTCTAAAGCTGTGCTGGCCATATAGTTATAATTTTCGAAGGCCAGCGGCTACCTAGCTGTTGCATTGCTCACTGTGTAGTGCACGCGCTGCCCTGTCATTGTGATGGGATTGCATTCAGTTCTCAGAATGATTCCAGAATTACGTTTGAGCGAACACGCAGTCGTGACTTGCGACGCCGGGAAAACATTGTAATGTCGTGAATGTGAAGAACGTTGCTGTGGACAAATGAGCTCGTGCTTGATTAATAAGCGCTTTCAGCCGTAGGGAACGAAACATTTTTTAAGAAGAAAACTTTGTTACTCGAAGCTGCCGCGGTTTAATGTTCCCTAGTTTAATTAAACATTCCACCTGTCGCATATTTCAAGCCAGCAGCGCAAACTGCACTCGCCAACACTCTTCGGCAAAACAGCTAACTTTCTAAGTATCTAACCTGAGCTTACAGGATCCGTGTTTTTATTATTTAAATAAATAAATTAGCCGTGTTCACTTGAAGTAAGGACGCCAAAAAAAGAAATGCAATGCCACAGTTACCGGCACTCAGGCTTTCTGAACGTATACGTCTGAAACAACCACAACGCGCTCATGGCTCTTTGTACGAGTAACATTCCCAGCGCTTTTGGGGCCTACATACCTTGCACACCAACAGCTTCGTGCTTGTCTTCTGTGCGATGATGAGTTACACGCGCGAAAAAAAAAAAATAGACACGTTATTGGTTGTGACATCATTGTCGACGAAAAGAGCCGTACGAATTATCCCGCCTGCTTCGAGGAGCGTCAGAGCGTTTAAGGTTAGAAGCCTACGTTTTATAAGGCCCAGAATTTTGAAGTTATATAATTTGTCAATTTTGACATTTCCAGCGGCCCGCTCTGAGGCGCATGTCACGCCTGCCCCTTTGCGTTTATTTTTTTTTTTTCATTCTTGCACCGGAATAAAGGAGCTTGTGAACAATTATTGCTGATTGCCACGTGATGACCTTTGGGCTTATTCCGAGCCGGCACATTAGCAAGCGTCGTTTAAGCCCGACGCTTTTATCGCTGAAGGGTATGTGCGTATTAACCACAGAAAAAAATAAAGAACCTGTCTAGAGCAGGCACTTTCAGTATGCCTTCCATTTAACATCTTGCTTTTCCCAATGAAGAAATAAAGCCGTTTTGACACCCAGCATGCTGTCTTGGTCCTGAGTAGCCCCGTAGGCGGGCACAAGCGCCATTCGGCGTATAGTTGGTGTCAGGCGCCCGCGCTGCCTCTCACTCTGAGACGGGCGGTCGCCCAGGAAACACCGAGCGAGCCGCCCAACTGCCCTCACATTCTCGGCTGTCGCCGCTCCCTCGTCGCTCGAGCTCGGTACGTAAAGAGCACTGCCAGCCTCGGCGCGGGAATGGCCATCTGGACGAATACCCGGGCCGGCCATGGCACAGAAGCCGAGCGCGTGCGAGGGGGAAAGAAGATCCGCGTCGGCACACGGGCAAGCCTTGCACGCGGTGGCAGAGTAAATCGGCACGTGATCGACCCGCGTCGCTTCTTCCCTGCGAGTATGTATGATGTACAGCGTGCGTGACCTCACCTTCTTTTCTTGCGGAAGATCGCCTGAGCGGCATTACGTTAGTGTCTGAGATGAAAAAAAAAAAAATGTGGTTGTGGGTTTATATGTGGGCTCATATTTTCCTCGATGCGCAGGCCTTCGTTCTCGAAGCAAATCAAATGCAAAAATTCTACAATGATGCAGCACTTTATTCCTTAACTCGGTACTATTTAAAACTATAGTTTCACAAATTGACCTCGACATGACTGCTGACGTGCTCCCCTTTTTGAGTGTTGTTTTAAAAAGTTTTTCGCTGTTCGCTCATTTTTTTTAATCGAAGGTAGGTGATCTTCGCTATATACATGTATATGTCTCTCTTTTCCGCATATATGCCACATATATGTATGCATATACATATGCACATATATATTCTACATATATGCCACTTTTTGTGATATGACTCCGCATTATAACATTGCCTGAAGCCTGAGGGTCGGGGCTAATTTCTTCATTACTCAGTTCAATCAACATTCACATCAGGAACTCGCCCATGCAGTTTGTAATTGAGCTATTTGGTGCGAGATTATTTTACAGAAACAGTGCAGAGACATAACATTGGATGACACGCTCTCTTATGACGCCTTGTCTCTGCGCTGAATTTTAGCATGAGTCCGCTCAAGCGGCAGCTTTTCCTAGCGGATAAACCCCACGAAACTAATTTTGCTGCTGATCTCAATGGCTTAAATCGATTTGCAAACGCGGATTATGGACCAGTCGATGGCGAGGTCTACACACAAGGAATAGCCTGTATGTTTCGAAGACAACAGAACTGCAGACTAAGTCTACTTAACCGAGGAATGTACGCAGCATACACACATCTTCACCGACGGTTCAACTACTCAAGAAACCTCTTCCTGTGTCCTTTATGTTCCCTCAACAAGCAATGTCCTTTCTTACCGGCTACAGCGGAAGACGACAGCTGAGCTTCACGACATTAAGGAAGCTGTTTTCTATATCCTGCACCGAACCACCCCGATCGGTTATCTCTACCGACTCCAAATCAACTCTGCAGATCCTGTCCAACCTGCTGAAGAACAAAAATCATCAGCCCATTTACCTTGACATTGGATATCTACGTAATCTGGCTATTTTCGCAGGCCACTGCATAACATTTCAGTGCATACCAGCACACTGTGACATTCCGGCCAATGAAAAAGCAGATGAAACTGCCCGTAAAGGCCATCAACGTCGGAGTTATCTTCGGACTGTCTTCATGAAATCTGATGCGTCCGAAATGGCTAAAAGAGTTGCTTCCGAACAAGTATATCGGCTCTGGGGCTTGCCGACACATCACTACCAATTTATGTACTCAAGTGACCCACACCTGAGATCAACACTCCCACCCAGAATTCTTCGCCATCTGGAAACACTTTATCTCCGACTTCGCCTGAACACTGCATTTACAAACGGCCTGCGATACCGTTTTGGTCAAACGAACAGTCCGCTTTGTGACACTGCGGCTCAATCGAAACCGTGGAACATATCCTGCTTAAGTGCCCTGCATATGCTGACGAGCGTGCGTACTATGAACATTGCATGGAGAAGCAGTCCCCAGTGGCTCTAACAATGGACAGTGTTTTAGGTCCCTTAACCTGCCCTAGGCAACAGAGACATGCAGTGAATTTTTTGTTTGCATATTTAAAGGGCATTGGGCATACTGACAAGCTCTAATTTCACCTTGCATGGTAGCCTGAACCATTCTTCACGCAGTGAACTTTGTTAGCTCATATGTCGGACTAGGCACTTCATCATTTGATATGTGACATCACTACTCGCCGATGCCCCGTAGTACGCATTTAATGGTCGCATTTTATCTTTTGCCCCCTTTTCATTTTATCGTTTCCGCACCACTCTCCTTCCGCCTTTAACTCTCATATTCCCTTTCCCATACAGAGTAGCATGCCAGCGATTTTTAGACGCCGGCTAAATTCTCTGCTTTTTCATTAAATGGCTTCTTTCTCTCTCTCAGACCAAGCAGCACTGCGAAAACGTCAGACCGGACAGGTGGAAAATCATGTATCCATATGCGCCGACATTTGTTATCTCTCTTTTTTTTTTCATTTCTTGAACGTGTGCAAGCTTTCGTAATCTGGACAAGTTTCGTTAGCAGAACAGTTGCGAAAAACTTCTGAAATCAGCAACTGAAGCGCTCGTGAATCTTCCCAGAGAATTAAGAGTATATTGACGATGCCATCATTTTGCTTTCGCGATATCCTTCCTCTTGAAGTAGGTCATGAACCACCGTAAGACATTCTTCTCTCGCACTTGCTTTCTAGAGTCACGGACAGGACGTGCGCGTCTTCGCGATCTTTCTCCGTGCGACTTGAGGCTCGTCGCGCCCTGACTTATCATCGGTGCCGAGTTGCGAGCTGTCAGTGCCATATGGGTCACCGTCATCTTTGCCTTCGAGCGACGTCTCTTTGTGTTCGTTGTGTCTCTCGGCTTTTGTGACATTTCTGTGGCATTTCCCTGCTGCATGTTTCTGCATCTCCGCGTTCTTTGGGCACGTGACCACTAGGCATAAACGGTGACGATGACACGAAAGAGTCGTCTTGGCATTTGGTTGCGACGAAACTAGGCGGCTGAAAGGTAGAGAAGAGACCCAGCACAACGGCGTTCATATCTATGCGAGATGCCGGGCCACACGCGCGAGCGAAAAACAGGGCAAGAAAGAAGTGCTCCCAGCTGAACGACTGTTTTGTTGTCTCCAGCACGCAGCTGGAGGGTCCGTTCTGAAATTGATTCGGAGCTTGACGGAGGCACCCGGATATAGTGTTCGCAGAAGAGGGCGGCTAAGAAGGAGACCAGCGCGGATAACGCTGAAATAAAGCGCTGGCGTTAGCATTCAATTTCTTTTCTGCCTATTTGCATATACACCATCGCTTGCAGGCTGCCTTCAGCCGACTCCTATACAACGCGCCTCTGCATACACCGCTGCCTCCTGTCTGTTGTGCTCGCTCTGAGAGAGAGAGGGGGAGAAAAGAAAGATGAAAAGAAGCCAGACAGAGCCACCAGGAATAAAAGGATGTGCAGGCGCACTGTGTGGAAAGCTCGTCACCGAGGAACGATGGAAACCGTTCAAGGAGAGGCTTTGCTTGCGGGCCTTTTCTCTTTTGCTCGCGTAGCATAGCGCCCTGGAAAGTTCTCAATCCTTCCGGCTTCCTTGCGAAGCGGAACAAAAAGAACAAAGGAATCGAGAAATTGAATTGTTTCTGTTGATTTCCCACCGATTTTTTTTCTTTCTTTCCTGTGGGCCCCCCATGCGTGTACCCTTATATATTGGAAATCGACGTGTCTTGACGGTCGGACGCTGCAGTATGCGTGCTACACGGGACCGCCGCTTTTCCCAGGGCGTTCCGTTTGTTTTCTGAGGGAAATGCAGCTTAAATCTCGTATTGCCGCAGCGCGGTTCTTTTCCAGAGTGTTATTCGACATTTCGAAAGCGTCGTCCGCAATCCTGTAGAGAAAATTTGCTCCTAGAAAAGAGAGCCCTTATCGTTGAGTCCCTTCCTTTGCACTTTCTGTTCTTATAGTTTCGTTTTTCAGGGCTGTTTGCGAGCACACTGGAAACGCTTCTGGCTTGCACGCGTGTTTTTGCGTCACGGCACCGTTGCGCTTGCTTGAACGAGGCGACGGATGAGTTACGCAAGTAGCCTAAATAGATGCGCCTTTGCGCTGCTCGGTGTGTGGCAGGGGAAATAGCATCGGGCTCCGGCGCACGCGGAAGAACCACCGAGCGACGACCGCGGAAGATCGCCCTGTAACCGCGTGCGCTGTTGTTGCGCAATATACGCGCGGAATGGCTCTCGTTGTCCCACAGCCTGGAAAAAAAAAAAGAAAAAACCGAGAGAAGATAGGAAATGCAGGACACGCTGCGATAAACGCAGCAAGCAGAAAGTGTGCGGAACAAACTCGCATCTGCAAACTATCGCAAACGACGCCAAGGGGAATATCTACGCCGCGCCCGTTCCGACGCGCGCTCGCGCTAGAGCCTGTTGGCATGGCAACCGTCGGCGCACATCCGGAGTTCGCGTCTCACTTCCGGTTTGCTTCCGGTAGTCGAGGCCGATGGTGTAGCTTCGCGAAGAAGGGACCAGCGGGGGGGCCCCGGGGTCGGCGACAGCCACCGGCGCCGCCGCTGCGTCCAGCATCGCCGACCCCCTTCTCTGCCTATCTTTTTTTTTCCCCCTCGAAAAGGTCTCCTTCCTATCGTGGCCGCCCACGGTGCCACTGTTGTCAACTTCCGGCTGACTGCTCTCCAGGCTTTGTTGGCCTGTCTCCTCTTAGCGGATTCGATTAAAGCCTCGGCTTCGCTGTGGGAAGCTGCTGGCTGCGCTCTTTATTGCCATCCAAAACAAAAGTTGCATAACCAAAAGTGCCGTTGCGGACGGCAAAGGTGCAGGATTATCAGATTAACAAAGACTGCGCCCACGATTTATCCTAGGCGCGGGTAGGACGACACCAGTAATTGGATTTGGCTTTGCGAAACGGCGACCACACTTATGTGTCATCTTTTTCGTTGTTTTTTTTTTTCCTTATTCTCACCACCACTTTTTTTGTTTTTTTTTCCTGCCACGGGCGTGATGATCGTTGCTTTCAACTCTGCTCTAAGTGTCGCAAATGTCGCTGACGAAGGTGCAATCACTTAAAACTCCCAGTCTGATACGACTTGGCGCATTATGTCATTGTTGCAGGGATAAGACATAGCGGAATGAGTGCTGCTGTTAGCATAGCCCAACCTCTAGTTCACGCTTTCCAATCAGTTGCAGACGCTAAGCGTACCTGCGTGAACGCTTCCTTCTTTTTTTTTTTTGTAACAACCCCCGGAAGGCATGTGAAATGACAACCAAAGAGGCCGAACGGCAATACTCTATAGTTCATTAGACGCGTCTGTAAAGAAAATCTGGCGTCGTGAACTTGGCTTCATGCTCAAAAAATCGCGCAGGAATTATTAACATTACAAGCGCTTAGAGAGTGCTTCAAGCTATATATTTTTTGTGTCAATATTTGTGCGGAAGTATAGTGGCGCCGTCATTAATAAGAGCGCGCTAGCAGTACTGCTAAATAATTTATATAGGCTTCAGTATATCAGCGTTAATGCACTGCCTATTATTACTATAATCAAGCGCACCCGCTGGCGGTGGCTGAGCAATAAAAGAACAAAAAGCAAGTGGTGGTGGTAGTTGAGTGCCTATGGGGCTTACTGAGTTCGAGGTCGCCGGTTCGAGTCCCAGATGGGAGGGGGGGGGGGGCACTTTGACGATTGTCCAAATTAATCCGGAAACCTCCACAATACAGAGGGCGTCATAGCCGCTCTCAGTGATTTGGCACTTGAAAATGTAAATAATATTTAGTTGCAGTCTTGAATGACCGAGTGCAGACGTAGGCAGCGTCGTTATTGATGATACTTTCAATCGTCCCGTGCAGTTGGAGCCGGCAATTTCAATTGCTTCCATGCTCTTGACACCCAGCTGTACACTGGATGAATGACAGAATGACATGAGTGATTCTATGTTATATCCCACGAGGCACCCGTTTTAATTTTGCAGTATACGTGATAGTGTATGGCGCAACAAGTTACTTAGCGTCGCACCCGCACATATTCGTAGTTGTTCTGCTCATATACGCGTGCATGCGTAGGATTTACGTGCACGTTCTTGCGTGGCCTTTCACTTGGGCCGCCTAGGTTCCGTCTTGCACTGCAGTGCGCATGAGGAGCGTGGCGCTGTGCTCAAATAAGTCATGACCGCCAGTCTTTGCCGGGCTCACTACAAGTCGGAAAAGATTCCAGGCAGCACTCTCATAATTGGATTGTGACCAAAAGCATCTCTCTGGGAAATAGCTGCGTCTCTTGATTGGCGCAAGACTGAAGAACGATAGCGTCTTTCGCCGCTGTTATCTTTAATCTCAAATCCAGACAGCGTTAGGGGTGTCTGTGCTGCCATATAAGGGCCCATCACAAATCCGATTGCGGACGCCTTCTGATGCAAGTTTCTGCGACTAACGACGCCTCCGGGCATACCGGGTCCTGTCGCGGGATGCCATGCACTGTGTTGTGGAACGACAAATTAGGCAAAAGAGAACAAAAGGAAAAGCCTAAGACAGTCAAGGGAGAAGCATGGCGAGTGTTTGCTATATCAACTAGGTAGTTTAGCTCAAGTTTGCCCCACACGATAGAGACAGGGGCGATAACCTGTTATGGACAGATTTGCCCTAAGTCACTCACTCCCTCAGTGCACTCATGATGGACTGCTATGAGGACGGATTACGATGAAAACGAGGAGCCGAAAGCTGCTTGGGCGTATCGAGGAGGCGTGCGAGACAGCCGTCTTCATATACGCGCTCATCGTGAGCAACCTGGTGCTTCACTATCACCGACTGCGGTCCGTTCGGCTAGAACAGCAGGCTCGAGTACGAACGCTATGCGTGACGCTTCTTCCGCCCTGGTTGGCCGTTCAGGCAGCGTAGAAGGCTTTGCCCTACGTTCAGCGCAAAGAAAGGGGAAAAGGAGGTGAGGGAGATGCAGATCTCTCGGTTATGGAGCGCGTGCGGAAATTCCATCGTTTGGGGAAGTCGGCTCACTTTCTGCGGCCTTCCCGCTGAGTAGGGCCCGCCCGCTGCCGCAGGCTAATGCAGTTGTCGTGTTCTCCAGGGCTGGCGGCAACCTTCCTTTTCATTCCCGTCTCCCGACGCCGCCGATTAGCCCGCCCAACGGAGCGCCGTGTTTCCGCGACCAGATGCCCGAGCGCGACTCGCGAGGCCCGTTTCGCGAATGCTGCGCCACATTCGATGCCAGCTAGGGGCTGCTTGTGGCGCGGACGAGGCCGCGCCCACGTGCCGGCAGCGTAAAAAGAAAAAGAGGAAGCCGTGCACGGGGCCGCGAATGCGGGAGTCGCTCCCCAGTGCCCGCATTTACTCTCTCCCAGGTGGTAACATTGATTACCCGAGGTGGGAAATGTTGCGCAGTGCGCGTGCAATGACACGTTCGCAGACGTAAAATGAATGAATAAGCGAGAAAGCCGAAACCGGTGGATCCCCTTCTCTGCGAGTGCCCGAAAGTGGCGCGGGCTTTTAACGGTGAGAAGCTCGCACTTGCGGGTAAGATCTGCAGCCCGAAATTGTGGACAGCGTCGCCACACAGTTAATGGCACTGGAGCGCTCCCGCGGGCCGGCGTTGCTACACGGAGTGCAGCGTTCTGCGCACGAGGCGTTCAATGGGGCCACACGACACAGCGGAGAAGCGAAAGCGGGGCTAATAGCGCGGCACGCAGATAAGCCGGCCAGTACACAGTGGGCCACGGAGGGAGCTACAGGGTCGTTGAGTCCCAGGACGGACAGACAGAGATGTTCAGCGCGAGTGTGGGGTCGCTGCACTTGCCGGTTGCACAAACGCACAAAGGGCTCCGGAATGCGAAATTAAAAGACACGAACGCGCACACGCTAAGGAGAACGCCTCTTCCGGCTTTAGTATTGTTCCTTCCGTTTCTGGTCGGCTCCCGCTACTCGGCATGGAGCGCTTCGCCCCGAGAAAGCCGCTCATTAAGGCCAGAGTGCGTCGGGCTCTGCTAAATGAGAGGCGGGCACGCGTGTGTGCGTTTCCTGTTTGTTTTTTTTTTTTCATCCCGCGGTGAAATGCAAATGCCGCCTTTCTTATTCACCATCCCGCGCTTCGGTCGATGTGACGCGCCAATGAACCTGGAGAAAATGGCCGATAGCGCGATGGATGAGCGTCGTTATGTCAGGCTCCAGCGCGGAGGATTTTATAATGCAGTCATGCGTATTTTCGATAATGGGGCCAGGGGATGGGTCTCTATGTTTTGCCCCTCCGCGTATTATCTTCGGCCGCCAGCGAAACAAGAAAGCGGAAGCCCTCGTCGAAGTGAGGCGCGGGACGAAGAAGACGCCTGGAAAGAGGGGGGCTGAGGGGCGGGTCTTCCGACGGCTCCTACGAGAGAGAGAGAATAAGCATTAACGTTACGAGCCCCGCATCAGCCCTGCGCATCGCAGCCTCAGCGCTGCAAGCGCTCAGTGTTAAACAGCGCCATTCTTCCTTGCTCACCCATGTTGAGCGTCGCTGTTTTGGGACCACAAGCCCAAGGGAATTAATCTCTATGCACCGCACACAGCTATCGCGTATTGCTCTCAAATGAAATCAAAACAGTCCAATGTAAACATGATTACCCACTAGATAACGCTTTTGTTAGGAGTTGGTTATTGCGGAAATGAAAGGGAATAGGAACCAACAATCGCTGTAGCGAAATTAACGCACAATGTAGCGAGGAAAAGGCTTCAATTTATTTAATTAAGGCTGTCATAGAGCGCAAGCCTTTGCCCTCAGTGTAGCTTGGTAGGATAACCTAACAATTTGCACACATGAAGGGCAGCAGTGCACTTTGCATAAGCTAGCAAAGCGATGCTACTTTTCCGAGGCCACGCTGAGTTGCTGCGGCCAACAACTGCGTCGCTGAGATCAGACATGAAGACGAAATTTTGAGAATGCTTACAAGTCTGAAGGAATTTTTTTTTTTTCGTGATTGCGCTCAGCACAGTTTTTTCCCACATGATGCGCAAAAGCCTTGCCTCCTATTTTACTCACCTCAGTGCATTTCCTATGAAAGTACAGTGGTGAGCAGCCTTGTCTAGAGCGCTCGGGCGGTGCACTTCCTTGCAAACAAATCCAGATTTTGTGGCACCCTCTAGGGTCCAGCTGCAACGCTTGCACGGAAGTAGCGCCAGATAGCCTAGTAAACAAAGCAGGCACGAAAACTTTGCCCTGTAATGAGGGGCTGCTCTCTAATTTCGCTTTTTGTTACCAAGTGCGCACTGCTCAAGCGCTCTAGACAAGGCTGCTCACCACTGTACATCTTTGGAAATTTAGCGAATTCTATGTGATCCGATCAACTCAGTTTCATGAGATAACCGTGGCCATCCTGAACGCTGGATGGGCTTAATAACTTTTTTACTCCGAGAAGCCGTAACTTCAGAGTTTCGTGAAACTCCAAACGTGTGCATTGCTTGCGTAGTAAAAGCCCCAGATGACGATGACCTCATGCGGAGAACAGTGTCTACGTGCTACGAATGCGGTGAACTGTGGAGTAGCGAGGGAGGGAGGTGCAGGTCACTTGCCAGTTTGGACGTGCCAGTTATTTTAACTGCATGATGGGGCCGATCAACAAGCAGAGACACGCTACGTCGACGCAAAACAACTTACGTTCGTGGTTCGGGGGGCTGCCGACGTGGCGGCTGATTCCGGTGAGCTGCGTGGTCAGCCGGCACCGAACAACCGGATCAGGGCGACTATATGTGCACCGCATGAAAGGTGAAGTGCTGAAAGAAATTACTGAGAGTGTGTAAGTATAACCCGGAATTACAAAGAAGAAAAGCATATAAATAAAGCACAAAATTTATAAACATGTTCATTCTATCATTCCTAGAGGTTCCATAGCTGAATGGGGCACACTTGGGCGTATCGGATCGGAGAGCGCTTTTGCTGTTCCAGCTCAGAAAACCGCCTGTGAGGAAAACACAGAAACTAATGGCGTGAACACCACATGCGCAGAAAACACACACCCGCACACACGCACGCACGCACGCACGCACGCACGCACGCACGCCTGGGAACAGCGAGTTCCTCTCGGGAGTCTTGGACCAGTAACGGGGACTAGATTTGACTTAGCACCAAGGGAACAGCCTTTGCAAGCAACGTCTACCTAAAGCGCTTCGTTCCGCGATACGAGTTGTGTCAGGACTTTACGCGCTTCATTATCGCCGCCGGGGGCGCGTCACGGTAATCATTGCCCCTATCGCCAGGAACTTCGAGGCGCCTGTCGAGTTTGGTACATTTCTTGCGGAAAATTGCAATTAGCCGTGTTTGGCCGACCGGCCAAGATGGGGCTCCCCGCAATCAGTTGAACTAACAGCTCTGGCCGCTGCGGCGAGAGATGTGTGGAGTAACGAAGCTGAAGGGGCGCGGGTGGCAGGCGAGGGAAAAAGGAAAGCGCGTATAGCTGCGCGAGGCAGCAAAGACAGCGGGCCGCGGCTCGTCAATAAACAGGGCTGTGTCTCCCGCTCGCCGCCACGGGTTGTGCCGCTCGAATGTAACAAAGTTATTTCGGCTCCAGCTTTTGTTTGGCGCGCCTTTTTCTTGTTTCCTCAGCGTTTCTATTGAAACTTCATCTGCGTTCGCCCTGCGTCAGCCTCTTCCTCTCTCCGTTTCGTGCAGTACTAGTGGGGCGTAAATATTGGATAGGACAAGGAACGAGCGCGTGGCTTGCGCTTATAACCTTGATTGGGCGCAAGGATAAATGGAAAATATACCAACTGATAAGAGGAACCCCACCTTTCGCCACGCGTGGTGCAGCTTTTTTTTAGTTGATTGCAAGGAAGCAAAAAAGGAAAGAAAAAGACAGCCCGGCCAGGAACGTTTTCAGGAGCTTGGCGCTGCAGTTTACATATTGCGCTCAAGCGAATTAAGAGCCGAGAAGAAAATTTAGTGTTCTGCAACTCCGACTAGCAACAGTGCGAATAGGTGAAATGTGTCGCCAAGGACAATGCATCCTTTCATAACGCTTGCTAGGACATGGGCTGACGTATGCTAGCGTGTGCGTTGGCGCACATTACGTACGTGTAGTCTGCTGCTCAAGAAAGGCGACAGCGAAAAGTCGCGAGCAGGGATTTATATTCATAACGAACAGCAAATAAGTAAATGACAGAAAGCAAACATTGAAGTAGAAACAGCAAAATTAAACATCAGTACTCTTGACAGTTCATTAGAAAAAGAGCCTACAGACATAGGATAAAACAGTATCAACACCAACAATATGCAAACAACTACAGGGGATTAAAATCACTGGAAAATTTAGCCATGAAAGAGCCGACGAAACGAGAAAGGCGAGAAATTACTGCTTAGTGAAGATTCTAACATAAAATGGTCAGGTGAGAACAGATGAGGTGAACAGTTTGTTTTGCTTATAATCTGTATTTAGACAGAGTGCATTTCACGGCAATGCATTTAAGAATAACAGCACATAGATTGCACGAGTTCTTTTACCATAACGGGTGGAACAGTGCGGAATGATATATTATCTTTTGCCCCGAAACATCTACTCGGAATATACTCAACTTCATACGCACTTCACCAAAAGTGCTTTAGCACAACTATTTCAAATAAGAGAGAATTAAAGTTTGGAATCCTTATAAAGTTAAAAACAGCACATTTGTTTGAACGTTGTAAATCACAAGCAGTTCTTTTGTTTTTTTAAGATTGAGCGCAAGATGGAATTGTCTTTTTCGTAAGCGCACAGTGCCCGTAAACTGCTATAGCATATCTTAAACTCTTTTGCCCTAGGTGTGTATGGTTGTTTTTCTAATGGAAAATGGCATGTAGTATCTAACATTGAATAGCAGACAGGAAAGAGCACGTAATTTGAAAGTCATATCTAAGGTAATAAATACAAGATAAATAACTACCAAACAGCTAACCAAGATATTTTACCCGGGATGCATAAGCCAGTGGTGCTCAGGAGCAGTGGGCACAGCGAGATGTATATGAAAGTATAGAACGGTCAAGCGTCAGTTTCTTTAATGGGTTACAGAAGCATATCAGCTGAGTTTTGGATGCATTATTGTTGATAGGACTGCGAGCAAACCAGTCTATAGGTTTTATTAAAGTCGCTGAAGATCATTAATAGCACCAGAGGAGTGTTTTGCACAGGAAACGAAAACCGTATGGCCAGCATATTGCAATAAACGACCAGGTACATAGCTATCTAGATTAACAAAGGGGTTAAAAAGCAAAAGGCTAAGAATAGAGCCTCAGGAGCACCAGCATTAACAACAGTAAAACTACTGCGAAAATTAGCGACTGAGACCAGCTGCCGTCTGATTCTGTAAGAAATTAGTAATAACATGGAAGAGCTTCTAAATCCTAACAGGTGAAGTTCAGTTAAAGTACACTGTGGCAAACACTGTAAAACGCTTTGCTGACATCAAGAGGTAGCTCACATGTGACCTGGTTAGATTCGTAAGGAAAATTCAGGAAATCAGCGAAATCTTCAAGAAGAATGTGCATGCCTCTGCTCTGCACGAATCTGTATTTGGCAGTAGAAATGACATGTTTATCCAGAAAACCCTGCGTACTCTGAAGTAAATGTTTTTCGAGTATTTTGGACACCACTGACAAAATTAAAATTCATTGGTAATTTTCTATCTTATTACGTGCCCCGCTTTTAAAATATGGAATAATAACGGAGGTTTTCATTAGGATCGGTATTTCGGCAGTTGCAATAATATGATTAAGAACCATCAGTGACACACATTTAAAGACATGAAAATTTCTGCATAAATCAGCAATTAGGATTCCATCGCTTTAGGAGATTTATTAGGTTCGAGGCTGGCAAGTAGAGATTGAAGGTCATGTTCGGTAATAAAAGCTAGATATCCACAGTCGGTCAAAGAATGTTGTAAGAAGCATATGTCCGGGTGCGGTACAATACGCACGCTACACGAGAAAAATAACTGTTAGATTATTCGACAACTGTCGAATAGATCTGTTCTTGCCTGAGGCGATGCTCTGGTTGCATTGACCATGAAGCCTCCACGTTTGCCTGCTCAATTTTTTTTTTTTTGACAGTGTATCCGCCTAGCGAGCCTAATCATTGCGGAACTCAGTTTCTGAATTTCTTAAACTTTATTCGTAACTTGCGTCCAGTGTGATTACTTTTCTTTAAATGCTGCCAGCATCTCTGCTTACATCTATCTGCTGTCAACATCACGCTGCTTAATTTGAAAAGTCCGCATGGCGACCAGCTTAAGTTTCGAAACTTAACGAATTGCTCATACATCTCACCAGAAGGCACAGTTTTTAACAAGTTCTGCCAGTGGTAGTGTGCTAATAATTGTTTCAATATTTTGGCGTCTGTAACAGAAATTGCTCTTTTGCAATTTACAATAGATGGCAGGCTAGACGACTGAGCGAAGTCGCAGCAGATGAAGTAATGATCAGCTAGTTTTTGTCGCACAGCAGCCGATCGCATTGCAAGATTGTGGGCATGAACATTGATGCGATGAATACACGAGACCAACAGAAGGTTTGGTAAGTTTAGTTTAGTTAGTTTATTGGGGTTTAACGTCCCAAAGCGACTAAAGCTATGAGAGACGCCGTAGTGGAGGGCTCCGGAAATTTCGACCACCTGGGGTTCTTTAACGTGCACTGACATCGCACAGTACACGGGCCTCTAGAATTCCTCCTCCAAAGAAATTCCAGCCGCCGCGGCCGGGATCGAACCCGCGTCTTTTGGGTCAGCAGCCGAGCACCTTAACCACTGAGCCACCGCGGCGGCGCGGTTTGGTAAGACCCGTTCACACGTAACTTCGTGAATATTACTGTGGATACGCCAATCCGATAATACATCTAGATAGTGTTAAACGTGTTGAGGAACGACCTGTGTCAATTCTGATAGCGCCGATCAAACACAAGTGGTGTTCCAATGACAATGATAAGGCAGCAGAATTTAACTCTTCCAAGAAAGAGCCGCCCATTACATGGGGGGCGATTGATCGCCAAAATTACCAAAGAGGAGTTTGATACTGAGGGGCGCAAGGCAGCCACCTCAGGCTAACGGAATTGAAGATTCAGTTCTTGACCAGATATCTTATACAAATATAGCAACGTCCATCATTTGCCTGTTGTGCGTGTGTATGCAAATATCTGGAAACCGGGTATAAAATAGCACAAGAGACCATCTGATGCAGTGTTGATTTTCGTCGAAAGACGACCGCAAAGGAAATGTGGGTGCGCAGAAGTGAAGCGCACAGAAGTACACTTCTCGCCGTGTGTGCTAACATGTCGGAGGAAATACGTTCCGCCATGAGCATACACTTAAAAACGCACCTATTTCGTGGTTCCTGCCATAGTGCATTGACTTTAAGCCTGTTTTGGCATTTTAACGAATAAATTGTCAGAGCTTTTCTTCAACCAAACCTTTTAGTTTCAAAACGTCCTGTTCTAAAAAAAAATAAAAAACACAGGCAATTCTGTCGAAATGTTTAGTTTTCGGTTTAAAAGGTGTGTGTAAAATAAATTTCGCCAGCTGCTTGAAAAAAAACTAATTATCTTTTTAAAAGTTCCTTGAGAATAGTTGCGTCATATGATAGAAAATAATACATGACTTAACCGTAAGGTAAATATTCTGAGGTTGAATAACGTTGAAGCGTTTAAAGATGCATGAATTGTGTAGTCTTCGTGCGAACTGAGGAAGGGTTCTTAAACAATTAGAATGTGCTTATTTGTAGCCACATGAGCTAAAAAGGGATCTTCCATTACACTACAATGCGCACGTTAAGTTGGAGCGAAATCATTGTCGTTGGTGAGAAGCTTGTCACAGCAGGCAGAACAGACATAAACGCATATGACTACGCGATACGACACACAACGTAGAAAGCTGCTTTAACAGAGCGAAGGGGCTTCGAAGCGTCGGCCAGTGTTTGAATAGATGGACATGTATCTATGTCAAGACGGCCCTGCTACCCTTGTCATCCTCCCAAAAACGAGAAAACCACCTTGACAAGAATGAAGACAGATCCACTTACTCAAATGTTGGGCACGATTTCTGGGTCACTCTCATTTCGCTCGGCTTGTTCAGGGAACCTCAGAGCGATAGGAGCTGTTCTGAACAGTTCGCCGTTAATTTGCTGTCATAAAATTGCAGTCACTTTAGGCCGTTTCTTTGCATGCGAGAAGGAAAAAAAAGTCAGCTCGCGGGAAGAATTCGCCTTTTGATCTGAGGAAAGTAACTAAAGGTTGAAAGGAGACAGGAAGCCCCCCTGGCGAATGTGCTCCGCCAGCGCGCGCATGCCGCTCGGAAACATCGCACCCTTCGCTCCGCAGGCGCAAGAGTCGCGGCGCGCCGCACGCCACGCCGTCGATGCTCCGGCGTCCCAGAGAGGAAGCCCTCGCTGCCCCGGCGTCCACTTGGGCGTGCCCAGCCGCCCACGGCGAGACCGCTTTTTCGGAGAGCGGTGGCCGCGCGCGACGGCGAGTTCATCACGCCACGAAGAGTCGGCCACGAAACCGTCGTCAGCGGCGCACAATGCGCCTCTCCTCTCCTCCTCTTCGACGACGACGACGATGCCAGTTCGATCGCCGACTCCCGCGCGCCGAGTGGGGAAGCCCGCCGCAGCGGCGAGGGCTTCCGTCCGTTGCCCATCTCCATTTTCATCTTATCCGCGCCTCCGATGCACCGCCGCCGCCCTTCCACCGCGCCCCCGGAGGCTGTAATTTAGGTTCCCGCGCCGAATGAAACCCGCAAAAAGGAAAAAAAAGGAAATACAAAAAGGAAAAAGAAAACATTTTTTTTTTCCATCCGCTGGCGCACTGTTGAGAGTCGAAAGGTAGGGGGGGGTGAGGGGGGGGGGGGGCGGCTCGGACCGATTCCGGGTTGTCTCGTCCCGGCCTTTCGGCGCGGTGCGTGCGTGCGTGTGCGCAAGAGTGCGCGCGCCGCGCGAGCGCTCCCTCAAAGAGAACGCCGTCGGCGATTTCTTGCTCACGCACGCACAAAGTCGCGAGCACAACAGAACTGCGCCTGCCCCGCTGCCGGCAGCGGAAATAAGGGAAGAATGGGAGAGAAAAAGTGTAGTGCCTCTGCACGATGAACAAAAGGGGGAGGGGAAGGGAGAAAAAGGAAAGGAAGAAAGGAACGGAAGAAATGACTCTTTTATAGGGGAGAGATAGGGCGGCGCCGATATACAAACAGGACAAAATTGGCAGAACCAGAAGCCCATTGAAGCGCGAAAAATGGAGAAGAAAAAGGATGAGGTGGTGAGGGAAGGAAGAAGGGGAAAAGGAAAAAGAAAGGTCAAAGCAACCTACCTTTGGCTTGACAATGGCTTTGCTCGTGAGAGCATGTACTCTTTAGTCGACCAGAAATGAACGACATCGAACGCCAACCTGTAAGCAAACACACAAACGCGCGCGCGCGCTCATCGAGGAAAGAACGCCTGAGTGACCTCGAGCAATTTCTCTGTTGTTACTTCTCGGCTAAGAGTCGTGCGTTTATAATAGATGCCTCCACGCTGGCCCTCGTCTGTTCCTCTCTGTTCCCCTTTCTGTTCTTGTTTTAAGTGGCGAAGCTACAAAGCGCGCATTCCGATACTGCTTTGTGTTCGACGTCTGACGTGTTTGGTGGTTTCCCAGAAATGTACACAAGAGCGTATACGTGCTTGCGCTACGAGAGACGCAGAACAAGCCTCTTTCATTACACCCCGACATCCCAACAGAAGGAAAGAAAAGGCATGGAAGGAGAGCGAGGACCATTGGTGCAGATAAACGTCAAGAGGCTCTTGCGCTGCGAGAATTTCATGGTGGAGCAACCTCGTCATGCGGAAATAATATTGCTCGGATATGCGTACATACGGTGCGCAGATACGGAAGACTCCGCTTCAGAAGTGTTACTCAACCTCGCTTGTATTTGCTCTCCAGGAGCTCATATGTTGGTCCACCTCAGTTTTCTTGTTCGCGTTTCATTCGTTGCTGATAGTACAAGGCTCATGTACAGGACGCGTCAAAGGTTTCCGAGGCACAGGGTCTTTTTGAACCCTAGAACCTCAAAATCTCTCTAAAGGGTAATAGGAGCATTATTCTCACCTCTGCTATACCTTCATAGGTGTCTTAACTGCCAAAGTATACTGTAGAAAGAAGCCAGACCTTGCGGCCTGTGAATTTTTTTGCACCCTGTAGGTGAAGCCCCAGTCTCGCGGAACCCACCGCATCAGGAACACGTGAATGGACAAAAAGAAAACAGTGATTGCTGCTGTTCCCTTAGGAGGATATCTTTGAAAGTAATTAAAAGGCCTACCGGATTTCGCAGCGTCCGAAAAGGCCTCGACTGCCGTTTTCTTCTCAAGCGATTCTCGTTCACGCGGCCAATACGGAACGTTATTTACAAAAGCCGTCAGAAGCTATGACGACTTTAGTTCCCGTCGCTGGTTAGCAGATATTCAGTGGAAAGAGGAGAGGTTCAGCCTAAAGCAGCAAGGAAGCAGAAGAAGATTGCAGTTTAAACACTTCTCTTTAAGCATGCGCTGATCACAGAGGCATTTTTGTTTGCCAAATTGTAAGCCGATGTTTGTTAATATTTTTCGCCACTTCTGTGCGATTCGCGAAAAAACGCGAAAATTAGGTCCTCGGGAAAATTTCATCGTTTACAGTATTAACAAATGTGTACGCGCCAAATCTGCAAGTGGGCCCTAATGCAGGCAGTGTGTGGAGGGCTGTGATTAACTTAGGAGCAGTCTGACGGGCTCGGAAACATCAGTACTCAGCTGTTTCTGCACTTGGCCCCCATGGCGATTCTTGTGCTTAGCAGCCGACCGCCTTAGCCACGTAGCCATTGAGCTACCACGGCGGTTGTCTGTGTTGTTCCGTCGGTCAGTGTTTATATCGCAATCAGGGAACGTGCGGTAGCAGAACTGTGTGAACCACGCGCTAAGCGGACAACAACAACAACAATTTCGTTTGTTCCCTCAAGGTTTGCCCAGCTCACTTTTCAAACGGCCGGAAAAGAAACCAAACTACTTGCACGCCAAACACGTTGACTCTGAAGCTTTTCCTGGTCGTGTAGTGCCGTATAGTACCCCGGTTCCCTCTCATAAGGAACTCTGATAGCGTTCCTGTCGCGTGGCTTTGCACGAAGAGAGGAAAAAGAACCCGACTTGGCTGTTACAAGTCAACGACATGCATAAACTAGGCATAACTAGCGACGCACGTAGTACGCCTAACGCGCGCGACTTGGGCTACACGGCAGTGCTGGTTTGGGGAAGAAGGGGAAGGAGACACCGGCGACGCAGGCCTGCGCCGCCCGTGTCCCCGTAAGTGCCACTTAATTGCTGGCTCCGAGCTCACGGGCTGCGCAGTCGGTGTGCGAGCGACCAGCGCGGAATAAATACGCGCGATCTGACCAGGCACCCGATTCTGGAGTTAATTAAGGCCGGTTTGCGGCGGCCAAGAACGCGAGTCGAACTTTCGGGAATCTGGCCGCTATCGGGCGAGCAGGAAGGTTGGGGGAGGGGGCGCCCGGGAGCCGCGTCCCTGGCCGCCGCCTTGGCCGCCGGGAGCGCCCTGCCTCGGGTCCGGCGGCAGCTGGTCGGGTAATTATTTATCCGCGGCTACGAGTCCACTCTATTATGGATGGGCCGAGGCGTGGCACTGGCGCTTGGGCCCACTCGAACGCCGGCTGCGGCTTTTCGCGGCTGATTTGCAGCCTGCGGTCCGGTTCAGTGCCCGTGTTGGCCAACTGCTGCTGTTGCCGCATGCTGCTGGCGGAACTGGCGACTGCGGCCGGCTGACTTCCCGGGTCGCGAGAGCGTCTTCGCGACGCTCGCTTGCAGCTGGGTTTGTACTCGCGCTTCTGGTCGCACCTCCTCGGGCAGTTCTGCGCTGCTTTCGGACGCTTTTCTTAAGACGCCCAGTTTCACCGCTGTTTTGCGACATTCGTAAGTTGCTGCAGCCCTCTGGCTGCTGTACTACTTAAATTTGATTTACGACCTCTGTCAGCTTGCTGGGCGAGTGAGAGAGAGAGAGAGTCTTTAATGAAATACAGAGAATTTAGCCGGCGTTAAAAAATCGCTGGCATGCTACTCTGCGTAGGGAGGGGAATTTGGGAGATAAAGACAGAAGGAGAGCAGCGTGGAAGAGGTTAAAAAAAAAAACGAAGATAAAATGCGGCCATGAAATGGGTACTAGGGATGCAATGGCGAGTATTGATGTAACCTATAGAGTGATGGAGTGCATAGTCCGACAAATGGGCTGACGAAGTTCACTGCATGAAGAATGCATGAAGGTAACGTGCAAGTGAATTTAAAGCTAATCGAGATGTCCAATGTCTTTTAAATATGTAAATAGAAAGTTCATTGCAAGTCTCTGTTGCCTGAAGCAGGCTAAGGGACCTAAAACTTTGTCCATCGTTAGGGGCACTGGGCAGAGCTTCTGCATGCAATGTTCATAGTACGCACGCTTGTTAGCATACGCAGGGCACTCAAGCAGGATATGTTCCACAGTTTCTATCGAGGCACAGTTGTCACAATGCGGACTGTTCATTTGTCCAAAACGGTATCGCAAGCCGTTTGTTTATGCAGCATTCAGACGAAGTCGGTGATAAAGTGTTTCCAGATGTCGAGGAATTCTGGGTGAGAGTCTTGATCTAAGATGCGGGTCGATTGTGTGAAGAAATTGGTACTGATGTGTCGGCAAACTCCAAAGCCGATACGTTTCTTCGGAAACAAAACTTTTAGCCATTTGGGACGCATCAGATTTCGTGAAAAAAGTTCGAATGTATCTCTGATGTTGATGGCCCTTACGGGCCGCTTCATCTGCTTTTTCATTAGCCAGAATGCCACAGTGAGCAGGTACCCACTGAAATGTTATGCAGTGGCCTGCGGCAATATCTAAATGATGTAGATACCCTATGTCCAGGGAAACTGGCTGGTGATTCGTTTTCTTCAGCAGGTTGGCCAGGATCTGCAGAGATGCTTTTGAATCGGTGAAGATAACCCAACGGCCGGCGGTTCGGCGCAGGATGTAAGAAACAGCTTTCTTAATGCCGTGAAGCTCAGCTGTCGTAGATGATGTCCTCCGCTGCAGCCGGTAAGAAAGGGCATGGCCTGTTGAGGGCACATAAAGGCCACAAGAAGAGGTTTCTTTAGTAGTTGAACCATCGGTGAAGATATGGGTGTGCTGCGTATATTCCTCAATTAAGTAGGCGAGAGTAGCTTGCAGAAGCGCTGCCTGTGGCATGCGGCTCTTTGCATTCACACCTGGAACCAACTTCTTCACCTTTAGAGGAGAGAGTGTCCATGGAGGAAAGGCCAGAGGTAGTAGTTTCTGTGGGTGATTAATAGTAGGGATGGGCAGGAACTGCACTGCCTGGCCAAAGCTAGAGTTGCTGTGAGTTAGGTGGACACGGTGTATGAAGTGCTTCTTCCCTTGCAGGACATGGCGAAGATGGGTACGCATAGTTTCCTGGGCGGCAATCACCTCTAGTGGGAGACATCCTGCGTCCGCTACTGTTCCTGATGCAGAGGAACCCTTTGGGAGGCCAAGGCATATTCGTAGGCAGTTGTTCCGTGCGGCAATGAGAGTCTTATTGCTTGATGTAGATAATATTTGAAGCACTGGTAGACAGGAGCGCAAGGTTCCTTCAACGTAGGCTTTTTCAAGCAGCATAAAATGTGGCAGCGGAAACACGTTTACTACATCTCAAGAGCCCCACGTCTGGCCTAATGGGATCTGCTAGGGGGAACAATTAGGTAAACAAGTCGGTTAGCGAAGGGTACAGTATAGAAGTTGTCTGTTCGTCATGGTCAGTTAACACGCATCCCGGAGGTTAGCTTGCACGTATAATTTGAACTTTTTTTTCTGCGCTCTGCGGTGAGACGAAAAAATACGATAAAAGTGGTATTAGTGCATTAAAAACGAGTGATGTTGACTGAGCAAAACGAAGACAAACAGATAAGGACCAAAAATCGCCTTCTTTATTTTATCAAATTGCGTAGACCTCGAATCTCTCGCGTCACTCACGAATTCGCATTCTCCATTTTGCTAGTAAGGGTAGTTACTTGTTTGCCCGTCGAAACAACAAATTATTAGCAAAATGGCCCGATTTCCAGCGAGAAAAATATGTCAGCAACAGCGACATGTGAAGCGTATTACGCTGATTTCCCGGACGAATATTTGGATATCGTTGATGTAGAATTAACGTTTTGTGTGAGAACCTGGCAGCACAAGTAAAGGCTTCCGCGAAGACTTATCAGATTATTGGCCTGAATGGGCGTCGTTAGGTGCGTGGAACGGCCAGTGGACATCAATCTGAGCTAAAAAGTAAAAAAAAAAATGTGGCCGCTCTTGTCTGTGTGGACGGCTCTAGGTATGAAACACTCACAGGGATGTTATTCTTACAGGCACACTCAGAAGTTCGAATATATGGAGCCACTGATGATCACCAATCATTATCCATATTTAACTCTGTGTGGTGCCCCATGTTATTATACTTGGAAATCGCTGATTTTAGAAATCATTTCCGCGATATTTTTCTCCGGGTCAGTAATAGCAGGCACTACTCCTCACCAAAGCATGTCGTTGCTCAAGGCCCTAAATTTAGGCCGAGTGTCATTGCGAATGTCTGTTAAAATTATTTTTTTTTTACAAATGTCTAACACTTAATGCCAAAATGATGAAGGAATCAAGGAAAAAAAATTATTTCTTCCACATTAAGCAAGGTACTGTACACTTGCACATTAAAAAATATATAAAAACTCATTAGTAACGCTAGAATTTGAGAAATTATTAAGTCGGCGATTAACAATAATTAGTGTTTGGTCCATTTTGGGCTGCAGCTAGTGTGAGTGTTGTGAAAGACCAAATTGAAGGCTTCCAACCAACTCGAAGGCCCAGAGACAGCGAACATTTTCTCGCCAAACGAATGTCGCCCTTTTTTTCCCGCAACAGTTGTGAGCGAGCGAGACCGACGCTGAGTGGAAGTTGCACATTCGCGCCCTCTTTTTCTTTGCACAACTTGCTCAGGGTTCCGCCGAACATTTTTTACCGGAAAAGGCTGGTTGCTGAGAGCATGTTGACATCAAACTTTGTATGCATGCTCCCCTGCAATATGAGTGGCCTGCAAACGGTGTACCTGTCGTTGCTGTTATGGCAGCCAGCATCAGCAGGGCTCCACGCCATGTGCGCTACAAACGAAATTTTGCGCGATCTTGACAAACAACATCGTACGAAGCTAACTGCAAGGCAAATTAAATACAAACTTCAATTAAATGCCCCTGGTTTCAGGGATAATTCACATTACAGTTACTTTGCTGCGATACAAAGATATCATTAATGGTCACTCCTTCGACAACGCCTGACAACTTCCACTTTCCATTCGCAGGGAGAACGCTGAGTGAGAGCCGGTGACAAAAGCATGTGCAAGCTGGGAAACGCGATAACGGGATGGTGATCACAATTCCTTGCCGATTCTCACCGAAAAAGGTTCTGCACGAAAACCGGTGGGGTGGTGTCTGTAATTATTTCAGGCCTAAAAACGTGGTTAGTGAAACTTTACGCGCTACAGCGACATGAATGGCGACAAGGCACGCCGCGTAGTATAGTGGTCTTTAAATTAACTACGACCACCTGTTGGCTTCTGTCATATTTATAACGAGCCCCTCATTCCCCTTCCCTTTTTGCTTCTTTACGACCACCTAGGGTTATTTAGCGCGCACCTCAGCGCATAAGCGTTTCTGCACTTCGCATCCATCGACTTGCTGCCGCCGTGGCCGAGATCGCGCCCTCAGGCTGGTGTTCAGCCGAAGAGCGCCATCGCCTCTGACCCACTGCTGCTGATGCACTTGAAAGCAATACCTCAATACGAAGTGGTATTGCGTGCGCAGCATGTTTGCTTTCATCGAGTCCGTTTTGCACGAGTGGAATGCTGCGCCTTGCAACGCCCGCATGCTCACCTCGGCACGGCAGTGCGCCATACAGTGTCATCTGCCGGGAGCTCCGTGTGGCGCAGCCTATGACGTCACAACACCTGCACATCATTATGGCTGCACCTTTGCTGCAGTTCGTGTACTCATGCTGCAGATAGGGCCTGACAGGTCGCCAGCAAACTCGATCGTGAATTCACAATCTGCATGCCTCCGGCATTCCACTTAATTCCCCTCAGTTGCTTTATTTCTGTTTGGTTGCGATAACATGAGCACACGTTTCTCACTCTTCTTTCGTTATAACAATGCGCTTTCGAATAATATTTATTTCGAGAAGCGTGCAACTGTAAGCGTGCGCCTTTCTGAGAAGTTTTCAAAAGAACGAACTTGACGGAAGTTGATGAGGTGTCTGCGGTTTCTCATTTTTTGCTTTCGCTGTTTTCGATTTTCGGGAAGAATGTCATCCAAACTTGCAGCTCATCGGAGGGTTGGCTAAACAGTTACGGACGTCACAGGCATGTCACAAGCCTCAAGCCAGACAGCCGCGAAAGTTAGCACAGATGTGCGCTAAAACTTGTCGTATTAGAGAGAAGGAAAGTGCCCACGCGGTATGAACCTGCTAAGAGAACTTTAGAGCTTCGAACAAGAGGCGCCCACTTCCAATTCAGATGCGGCGCTCGTGGGTGGAGTTCGCCATAGTCTCGTACAGCAGCGGATTGGCGGTATTGGTTGTTCTCGAGTTATTCATAGGGGCTCTAGCTGCCGTTCTTTGGAATCCGATAACGAGATGGAAGCAAAAAAAAAAAAAAAAAACGTTCGCAAGAAAGACGTAAAGAATTGGAAAACGCGTGATTTTTTTCTCTTTCAAGGGGAGAATGAGAGTTGGAAATGGGAAGGCATTAGGCTGTTCGGCCCGGTAAAGCGCTCTCTCCAGCGCTTTGTTTTCAGCGATGAAAAGCCGAACAGCGTTTCGACAGCGCTTCCTGTCCGCCCTCGCACTCACTACTTCCTTTTCCTCTCAGGGGCGGCCTTTTCTTTCCCGCCAAGGGGCATTGTTCCGGCGGCTCCGAAAGAAGCGCAGTGCTAGAAGGGGAAAACAAGCTGGAAAGACAGGAACATCGCCCGCATTCTTGCTTTTCTGTCAGCCCTCGCCGATAACAAGAAACCCCGAGAAAAAGCTAGCTGCCCGTCCTCCCCCTCGTGTCCCAACAGGAAAACCTGCACCGGGAAAATTGTATTTTTGAAGAAGCGCACGAGCCGTTTTATTACTGCTGCTGCTCTTTCCGCGTGGCTCCTCCGCGTGCGAGATCATCTGTTAAAGAAAAAAAAAATGGTCGTTAATAACCAGCGCGCTCTCCCACGGAGGCCAACAAACGGAGTGCACGGAAACCACTGGAGAGGAGGAAAAAATGATCAAGAGTGGACACGGAGACGCGTATTGGGGCGGGGGGAAGGGCACTCGCAGCTGTGGAGGAAATGAAGAAAGACGTGACCGGTAATGGCTGTCCGCGAGACCGGTCGTGCGTTACATTGGACTTGACGCCCCGTCACGCCGTGACGCCAGCGTTGGCTATTGACAGGTTTCACGAGTGAGTGGCGCCCGTTGTTTTCTTACTTGTTTAGCGGCCGTATATTTGGATAACCTGCTCGCTTTTTGCTTTGTTTTGCACGTTATTTGGGAGATACATTCTGTATTTCCACTCTACAGGGACATGGGGAATGTGTTACCTATCGCAGAGACCGGCAGTCCGGTGGATTTATTGCTCTCAGGTTTACGTTCTTTCTGATACAGAGCTCCAAGTGCAATTATGAATACCTGGCGCCGGGTGTCTTACTAGGAAGAATCTTTTTCCGATTTCAGCGCCGCCTGACGCAGTACCCGACCTCCTCATCCTGTATTCCATACAGTGCGTGGTGTTGTCCTCATCTGCATTAGTTTTTTTTTCACTCGGTCATGACATGCAAATGTCTATTTGGGTCTGAGACACTGTCAGCCCTCTGTTTAATCATTCTTTTTTCCGTCAGCGCATGGCTTTCGTAATTATAACTACAACAGAGGTGGTTCCCTGAATTCCATCCGGCGCAGTACTGGTGAAGAAGCAGCGGGGGAAAAAATGTATCCACCAGGAAGCGTGCGCATGATGCCGAAAACACTCATAAAACTCAGTCAGCATCACAGACACAAGAAACACGCACATACAATACAAACAAATTAAGTTAAACGTGCAGCTTTACATGCTATATGGCACACTATCCGTCTTTTGTCGTCTCCTTTCACACAATGCAAGCAAACAATCGCCGGAAGTATGAACCAACAAGGAATAGCTGTAAGGAATTCGTTGGAGGTTAAGGTAATGAGCACCAAAATACCAACGTGTAAAGCTTTAAATGCTATTAGGTGCAGTTACTGCCTCCTCTGCATATACCAAAACGGTTTCCTGTTTCATTTGTTCTCACAAATTCTCGGCCTGCAACTTAAGGATTTTCTGATGGCACATCTAACGATATTATCACAGTATTTCAGGAGTGAAGGCAGCCTTTATCAACATACAGGCACTCGCGCCACACCCACACGCACTTAATAGAATTGAAGCACAGGAAGGAGGAGGATTAACTAAAGCAGAATCCAATTTCTTATTCTTTGCAGGAAGGGGGGGAGGGGGGGACCATCGGGCTTTCTCTATAAGGGATGGGTACTGAAGTGAACGGCTATCTAAGCACAAAGAGGGAGGATAAACAGAAAGAACTCACCAGTTGTACAATCCCGCAAAATAGCGTGCCAAAGAGTGAAAAACGTGTGCCCAAGAAACAGCCGAACAAAGAAGGTACGAGCGTTTTTCTAATTGGGCTGGGGTACGCTTCATGGGATAAGAAATACACACGGTTTGGAGCGAAACACTTTCCCACCGCGAGGTCAAAAGACTACTTAATTAAACTTCACGGTATGCCTTCAAAATGTGTGAAAAAAAAAAAGGAATCCTGCATTGTGTAGCTGTTGGGGCTTGGGAGTCTTAGAAGAACAAGCCTAGAAATATCACCTGAAGCCATAGCGCCTAACGAACAAGACAAACCGTTATCAACGAGAGTTTACGGTCAGTTGTGCATAAACGCTTCTGACAAAACACTAGCACCGCCCCCCTCCTCTCCTTGAATACGTGCGTAAAAACAAAACACAAAAAGAATTGGTTCCTTGCCTTTGTTCATTAAGACGCGGTGTTATTACATCACTGTGCCTCCATCTCATTTAAAGTCGTGTCGGCGACTCCGTTCTTTATTCCAGAAAAGCCCAAGTGTCTAAATCTGATGAGCCCCACGCCAGAAATCGCGAACGGGATTCGCTCACTTGGCTCTTGGCCTTTAGTTTGAAGCCGTTCGATGAGCTTAGCGACAAAATAAAGTGGATGGGTGGCACCGGGATGCATGAAGAAAGTGAGTGAGACAAAAAGAAAAAAAAAGCGAAGGAAAAGCAGCAGCCCTGCACAGCATAGAACAAAGGGGGGGGGGGGGGGGGCGTTTTTGACATGTTGAATGTAGACAAAGCGTAATCTCATTGGGAACGCACGCACGCACACGTGCCACCGGATTTCAGCAAGTACTCCCGAAGCTCCGAAGGAACGAAAAAAGAAACGGGGTGAGGGAGGGGGGTTTCGGAGCGGAAAATGGGCAAGGATGCAGCACAAAGAATCCGCCAATATACTCCTAGAAGACGGCGGCGAAAATTTATTCGACACAGAAAATAAAAATGCAAATGCGCGCCTCCCCGACAAGCCGACAGGAGGCGGCCCTGAGTAATAAGGGAAAACTAAAGCCGCGCGGCAGATTCGGGCGAATCCTTTGCGTCCTGCGCCTTTCCTCGGATGGCTGTGGGAGGGTGCTCGCTCTTGTCATTCTGCATCACGCGTAAGAGCGCGGGGAAAAGGGTGTGGAGCTGCGGAGGAGGCGCACGGCGGCGGGAGAGCTTAGCGCTCTGGGCGCTTCCCTTCTCCGTCCTTTCCTCCCCAGGAGCGGCGCCCGTTTCCGGTGATCGCGTGCGCGGCGCGCGCTCTGGTTTCGCCGCGCTATCTTCGGGGGATGAAAATCAGCCGGGCTCGGCTGTCCTGCCGCCGGAGAGGACCCCGCGTGCCGGCCACTAGACTCGTCCTTCTTACTCGCCCTAAGCGAACTTCGATGGCCCGCTGGTCGAGCGGTACCGGGAGCGGCGAACAGGCGCCGCCGCCGCTACTCTATGTATCGCGCGAGTGCACAGAGGTGGCAAAGCAACGCACGATTTCGAGCTCGCAAATTGGATTATAGCTGCTGCTGCTCCTTCGTCGCTCTCGTTATTCTCCTCCGCGGCAGGGATTTTCGCCGAGGCAGCCGAGCGCCGCCGGGAGGGGAGCGCGGAGGCGCGGGAGCGGCGCGGCTTATCTACGGAAATTCCTTGAGCGCGGCGCCCTAAAAGCGCCCGCGCTGCCGGTAAACAAATACGGGGCCGCGATTTGCACTGACTTCTGTTCTCCCGCTCCATGCTGCCCGCTTTTTTAATCTTTTCGTTTTCTTCTGCTCATGTCTCCCCTTCTCCCACTCTTCCCGAAGATTTTTGTCGCTGCTGTTTCGTCTTGCTTTTGAACACAAAGCGCGCGAAGCAGTGAAGCGGGCTGCCAGAACTACCGCGCGAGCCCCGATTCCTGTTTTTTTTTTAAGTGGCGGGACGCTTGCATCTTTCTCGCTGTCTTCCTTGCTCAATTCCTTGCGAGTAGCTAGAAAAGCGCCGAAATTCGTTGCGGGACTGAAATTTGTTCCTGTAGTGCGTGATAAGGGGCGGCGGCTACGCCAGCACTACACATGTGGATAAATCGTTTGCGCGATAGAAGGAATTTCCCGGCGTGTGTCAAGACCAGTTTGTCTCACAGACGTACGCAGATGCAATCACAATAACGACAAAAGGGAAGACGTGTAATGGCTCTACACGTGGCAGTAACATGTTCGTTTTCCGAAAAGTCAAGCAAGAACTTTTTTACTTAAAACAAAGGCAATGTGAGTAAGGGATCAATTTGAAAGTGTAACACTTTGTCTGCTGGCAAGCAGATCCAGGGCTCTGTGCTTGACAGCCTCATGCTACTTTTACCAGTAATAAATTTCAAGGCAGGTAAGCATAAGGCTTTAGCAGTGTGAAAACGATCGAGTCTTAGGAGAGCGCAGTGCTTCGACATCAACCATTATAAGTAAAACGGGCTCGGTAATTAATAATAAGGCAATGGAGAATACCATATACCATCCTTTCACATCGCTAACAGCTTCAGCTCTGTGCACTAAAGCATATTGGCAGATACTCATGAAGGCTAAACTTGCATTTCTTTCTTTTCGTTTCCGTAGTTAAGGACAAGGAATACTTTTTTCACATGCTCTCGATCTTGTTGATATGCAGGTCTTTGCTTCTGACACACTGACCTTATGCACTCGTCTCAATGGAAACATGAGTCTCTCTCAGACATGGCGCCTATTTAGGCATCTTCTAGACCCAACGTAGTCCAAAACGACCCAGAATCATAACCTCACTAAACTCATTCATGGCAGCACAGTCCAACCACAGGACCTCTTACAACAGCTTAAAGACCTCTACCTTCCACCATTCCCTGCCCAAACTCACCCCGACTACGAAGGCGCCCCAAACGCACTCTTAGACCAGCCCATTACAGAAGCTGAGGTAAGGGCAGAACTCCACAAACTGAACACATCCTCCGCTCCGGGACCGGATGGGATCACGAACAGGGCACTACGAAATCTGGACACCCCCTCTATCGAAGTCTTAACAGCCTATTTCAACGAGTGCTGGCAAAACGGTTCCCTACCTCCTCAGTGGAAAACAGCGAAAGTTGTATTTCTGCCCAAGCCAGGCAAGCCGCTTCACCATACTAATCTCCGACCCATCTCTCTTACTTCATGTGTAGGCAAGCTCTTCGAGCATGTCATTCAGACGCGACTCAGCAACTACTTGGAGGATAATGAGCTCCTCCCTAACAGCATGTATGGTTTTAGACCAGGATTGTCAGCGCAGGATGTATTCCTCCAGCTACAACATCAGATACTGGAACCCAAAACAAACGATACGAAAGCCATATTAGGAGTAGACCTCAATAAGGCCTTTGATCACGTTACCCACGCGGCTATCCTAACGAACCTACAATCCCTCGACGTTGGACAACGAATGTACAACTGCATTCGCGATTTCCTCAGTAATCGCACGGCCCATCTCTCATTCGGCCCGCATTCCTTAAACAACATCAACATCGGAGCACGAGGCACCCCACAGGGAGCGGTCCTCTCCCCGACTCTCTTTAACATAGCCATGATGGGTTTACCTAAATTACTCAAGTCGATACCCAACCTACACTTCAGCTTCTATGCCGATGACATTACACTATGGACATGCCGAGGTAGCGACGCGGAGATAGAACACCGCTTACAAACAGCACTAAATATCATTTGCACGTACGTCCATGATAGAGGGCTCTCATGCTCCCCCACGAAATCGCAACTTTTCATATACAAACCCCACCGAATGTCTGGCACACTACCGAATATTCAGCTCGTTTTGGGCAAGGAACCGATTCCCACAGTGCCAAAGGTTCGCATACTGGGAATGTTTCTCACTACTTCTGGCTCTCACACTGACACGATCGAAGCGCTACAAACGCACACACAACAAGCCACTAGGCTCATCAAACGTGTGGCACACAGAAAATCGGGCCTACGGGAACCAAACACGCTTCGACTAACACAGGCTTACATCACCAGTAGAATAACATATGCACTACCGTATCTGCCCCTCTTAGCGAAAGATAGAGAACGCCTAGACGGCCTCATTCGGAGCAGTACGCGCACAGCTTTACGTCTTCCCCCATGCACTTCCACAGAGCGCCTTCTTCGACTAGGAATGCATAACACTTTCGAGGAACTCTGTGAGGCCACCAAAACGGCACAACTAGCCAGACTCACACGCACCCCTGCAGGACGAGCTCTGCTGCAGTCTCTTCGCATATCGCCTGTCGGCGTTATACCCGGCACTGACACAATCCCCACTCCCATAAGAGCTGCCGTTCAGATACCACCCCTCCCTAAACACATGCACCCGGAGCGCGATAAAAAGCGTAGAGAGGCCCGGGCCTTAGCACTACACAGAGCTTACGGAGAGGATCCCAATGTAGCATATACTGATGCCTCGCTCTACGCATCAGGCGCACAGGCAGCTATAGTGGCTGTTCGCAGTGACGGCCGCCCCATCACGACAGGAACCATTCTTACCTCATCCATAACCACGGCAGAGGAAGCGGCTATCGCTCTAGCCATCTCCTCTTCAGCCGCTGCCAAAATTATATCCGATTCGCAAACAGCAATCCTAAATTATAGCACTGGTCGTATCTCTCGGCAAGCCAGCAGCATACTCCGATGCTGGAATCCCTCCAGAACCGTAACGCTCATCTGGGCGCCAGCACATGCCGGACTACCCGGAAACGAGGAGGCGCATGCCCTCGCCCGAGATCTTACCCTCCGGGCGGGTGAGCATACCGCCTACTCCGTCGAAGGGGAGTGCCTGTTAAATTTCAGTGACATCCTACAACACTATCGTTCCAACAGACAGATATACGCACGTCCTCACCCTTCGCTATCAACCACGCAATCAACTTTCTGGCGCAGGTTTCAAACTCGCACACTCCCATACCCGATAGTCATGCACGGACGCTTCCCTGACCTATTCTCCTCCTCCTGTCGACTATGTGGCAAACCAGGCGACTTTCTGCATGTTCTGCTCACCTGTTCCACTTACCCGCACCCCCCTCCCCCAGAGGTGGCACTCACTCACTGGGAACAGCTGATGTCCAGTTCAGCACTCCAAGACCAACGACTCGCCATCACCAGTGCCTCTAACAGGCTGGCCCTCCAGGGTCTGGCACACCATTTGTAAGGGAGGAACCCACTGTGGGCCACTCCCGCAGGCCATGAGGGGGGCTCTGCCCCCCACCTGTAATTTGTCATGGCCAATAAAGTTTACACCACCACCACCCACTGAAATGTTCGATCTTACATGGTACGCTTTTCATCTATTGCTTGATCAGACCATGTTCTCTCCGCTATCTCGGACACTGTACCCACCATGTAATATAGTACGAGCAAATATTCGGTGGTTGTTTGATTGCGTTACTTATGAGAAGACAGCGTCGTTAGCACCGTGAACGGTTCGATTTGTGGCACTTAATCTCAGACAGACATAAATGCTTTTACCTGTACTGTTTTCTGCCCTGCGGAAAAATCGTTGTGGAGGATATTCACTACTGAATTGAAAATCTCCCTGACCGGATCATTTTTGGAAGGATTTTCTTCGCAAGCGCCTTTGCACTGAGAGTTTGAGTAGTAGGAACGCGATTTTTTTAGCAAGGCTACAGCGTGTAAATTGGAGTTTAAATTAGCCACAAAAGTCAAGTTTGTCGTTGTACAATGTTCCGAGACATTGATTTGGGTTAGTAGTTTGTACAGTGAAACAAATAAATCAGTACGTCTACAGATTCATGCTCGCGAACTAAATGTAACGCTCTTTTTCTCCCCTGCGGCTGTGTATTGCCTTCTGGCACGAGCAGTGACTGTGCCCCGAAAGAAAAAGGTAATACAGTGCAATTCAGTTTCAATCAGCGTATAATGCAGTATTATCCGAATGGAGTATCATGCGTATCATCCGGAAGCGTCGAATGGTTGTGGGCGGGACACACACTCACCCTGGGCAGTTCTCTGCAGCGTAGGTCAGCACGGAAGACTGCGTCTGACAATGTCGCGTTCTGCATGCACGCTGAGTCAACTGCTCTGTACATAAACTGCTCTGTACATAGCACAAGGAGCATAAACTTGAGTTTTTAGAAGAGGACGCAGGAAATGCATGGAATGCAGCGGGAAGAAGAATAAGGACAAAGATCGGAATGCACAGGAAACGGAATGCATCCTGCTTGAGAGTGGACGCCCCTCACTGCGGGGATTCATTCATTCATTCATTCATTCATTCATTCATTCATTCATTCATTCATTCATTCATTCATTCATTCAAAAGGCCCCTAAATGCCCTCATGGTTGATGGTATTTCATGGGAAGGGGAGGTGGGACAAACAGTACACAAGGTGCAGTAGTATGCAAGAAAGCAGAGAAAGCAGCTTGCTATTGCTCAGATTTCTCAACTATATATCGAACTTAAGCGTGTGCGCACTAAAAGCCTCTAGGTGTTTTTTTTTTTCCCTGCGTTCTCGCGTACAGCGTGAAGTCGACTGGAGCTGAATGATTTTGTACGCACATCACGCTGCTGTATACCTCATAAGCTCGACGCGTTAAGGACGTGGAATATATATTTAAAAAAAAATCGGGTCGTGGTCATCGGTCGGCGAATCCGTCTCGCACCGGGCCGTAGAAATAGGTCAATACGGCAAGGGCCCTCCGTGCCCCCCGCATGTGAAGCCAGCAGGCCGGGCAACCAAAACAGAGCCATGACGACAACAAGCCCGCGGCAAAAGATAAACACGCACACAGACGCGCGTGGTGAGGAAATAAGAAAGGGAAAAAAAATAAGTTAGACGGCGCTTGAGCTCTCTCCGATAAGGTCCCGAGTCCATCGGCCATCCGGGCCACGTGATTAATGCGCATGCTGTCATGTTTACCAAGAGTCGCATGCAGGCCATGTCCTCCCTACGTGTCCGGCATGCTGAAGCAGCCATTAGCTGCGCTCCCGTTAAGCGACGTTTCTTTTATTTATTTGTAATTTTTTTTTTGCTGCCCCTGTTTGTTAACGGCGCCTCGACCGGTGCGTCGTGGATCTGAAAGCCCTTTCTAAATGGTCTCTCGAGTCTTGGCCCCTTTGTTGTTAATATTTTTCTCCCCGTGTCCGCTTGCTGCCGTGTGTGTTTAACCTGCCACTGTGGCTGTCTGGGTGATTGGGAAGGCGAAAGGTAGCGGCGCAGGACAGGGGGGCGCCGAGGAACAGGGCAGGCCCCCGCTTGGAAACGTCAGCCGCGTGGCGCGCTCGGGGCGCGGCGTGCGCTGAGGACCAACTATAGGGGCGCCTTTTTCTTTTTTTTTTTTCCACTTTGCTCTGGGAACGTGCCGCGCTGCTGGGCGACTCGCTATGCATAGGCTCACCAGTGGCAACAAATAACAAAAAAATCTAGTCGCGGAACACGTTGTCAGGCACGACTCATGATCGGGTCGCCTATGTTGGTTGCGCCGTATACCCAAACCGCGACGCTAGCTCGGCCACTCTCCGTAAGTAGCCGTACATGCTTCCGTGTACAATGTACCGCTCTTCCCTGTCGAGACAGTATATAAGAGAGATAGAGAGAAACTTTACTGGAGAAGAAAGAAATAGAAGAAGTTAGGAAGTTTTCAATTAGCAATAATTCAAACCATTTAATTTTTTCTTTATTTTGCGAATAAGTCGCCGCGGCACGCTCGCGGCAGACAGGTCTCAAAAGATTAACTACATTCTTTGCTTTTTACCCTTTTATTGACACGACTGAAGGTCGATACGTCATACCACGGCCAGCCAAAAGCGAAAGCACTTTAGAAGAAATTCAATTTGAGCTGGATGGTGTACAGTACCATCCCTTTAGTTGTTGTCGGGGTACCTGATTTCGATCGAAGCTCGAGGAGGCTTTGGGTAGAGGCCACAGGACTCTGCCATACACATTTATTATATTTTGTTCTTGTTAATAGGATTTCAGATAGATAAACTTGGTGAAATCAATATCCTCCAAGTCACCCGGTCGTCTGTTTACACGACTGGATGCCACCGAGATATGCACCTTTTTTTTTAGATTTCGTTTGTGTTCGGCGCTATAGATATGCTCTTTATCGCTATTGGATGGCACGTCACAACAGCCGTCCTCTTCCTTTCACTAGAAATCATTAGAGTTTTACTCTGTTGGGTTTCTGTATATTTTATGAGTAGTACTAGGAGATGCTGATAAGTCGAGTTTTACTTAGAAAAATCAATGATACAGGAAATGAAACTCGCTACTTATTCAACATATTCCCTACGAAGGGGAATGCACTTTTGTCATCGGTCCCGCAACTTCTGTAGGCGTTTCGGGAGAAAGGACTATCGTTTTGCATCAACCATCCGTTTGCAGCAGATATGTGACGTATTCATGGGCAGAAAAACGTCTGCCCTTCAAGTGTTTATTAGGATTCGGAATCAAATGATAGTCTCTGGGAGATAGATCATGTGGGTAAGGCGGATGTTGAACTACTGCAAATCTAATGTGGGTCAGTTTATGCACAATTATAGGTTTGTATCCTGGGGCATTGTCAGGAAAAAACAGCACTCCCTTCGACAGCTTTCCGCGACGTTTTTAATCCACCTCCTGCCTGACTTTGTACAATAGGGAATTATAATAAGCTGCTCTGAAAACGGCATCCACTTCTAGACAATCCACAAACACAACTCCAACCAACGGAGTGAACCACCTTGCGGGCTGACCCTTGCTTTGGGAATTCCTTTGATCGGGGTGAACCCGGCTCTCTCCACTTCTCTTGGGGCTCTGGACCATGCGAAAAAAAAAAAGAAACATGTCTCGTTCATTGTGACGAGCCATAAACAAAGAGCTTGCTTCATCTGCCTCAAAATGCAGAAGAATGGCCGAAAAAAACCCGCCACACGTTCATGCTTATGGCCATCATTCAGGCATTGGGGACCCACCTGGCTGGAACCAGGGGCGTAGCCAGGGGGGTGCTTATGGGGCTGTAACCGACCGCAGCGTGGCCCAAGTATATATATCGCGACTTCTATCATAGTTTTCTTTACGTGTGTAAAGTTTACTATCTGTGATTGCGTCAGATGTTTATTTGCATTGTTTGACGCGTTATATAGAGTGGCTTTTGCTTAGATACGTAGATTTAATGGAGACATACGAGTATTTAAATATCTTGTTGCGAGGTTCTGTGTATACATAGTGACTTTGCTTCCAATGACACTCTCTTTGTCCTTTATCAAGTTGTATCTTCGCATTTCTAATACTCCATTTTATCTTCGCACTTCTAATAATATTTTGCAGAACTCTTCGTTTATACATGTGCTCGCTGTTCCGACTGAAATTTCGGTGCAATTACTCGCAATACATGACCGGTGACGGCTGCTGCTGCGCAGTACACTGGAACAGAGGACAGCGTCGTTGAGATTTTTTCCTGGCCGTTGCATATGTACAAAAATGTAAAGGTTCTTGAACGACCAAGTTTCACTAAAATATTTGTCCTCTACTTCCTAATTTCATGGCCTTTACATTTTTCATATCAGTGGCATGCACTGCTTTGCTGGTTTCGGACTGATATAGTTCTCGACTTCGTGTGATAATTTCTTAACTTTTTAAATGCGCAAAAACATGGAAGCATTGGTATCAGTTATGTATGCCACGATTTTAAGCATGAAATGCTTTTAGCCCCCGTTGTCGGCAGTGTGGTGACGTCACGCCGAGACCGAGAGCCATCATCCGGGCACTGAAATCCACTCATCCGGGCACTGAAATCCAGTCATCCGGGCTCTGAAACGAGAACATCCGGGCACCGTACGAGACTTAACGAGATTTAACGAGACTCTGTAAGCCCACCTACGCGACCGGCATGCAAGCGCCGGTTGGTCTCCAAAGGAGTCACAAAAAATAACTGCTGCCAGTGCCTTCTCAATGTTTATCAAGATATCAGTCGCTGTGCGTTTGATAATGCACGGAATTATAATTTCCGATTTCTAATAACGCGTGCAAAACGCACATAAATGCCACGATACACTTCGTTGTCATACGTGATCTCTTAGGGGCTTCGCGCATCGAAGCAAAGCCGCGCAGGCGCACAGGGGCCCGGGGGAGAAGCGCTGCGTTCAAAGGGCAAGGCATCGCGCCGAACGGGTGGTGGCGTTCCTCCCTTCCATTACGGTGTGGTTCGGGTGTCCACCGAGATGGCAGAGAATTACTGCGCCATTTCCTTTCCTCAAAAAACCTTGCGTTCAAATGGCAAGGCATCGCGCTGAACGGGTGGTGGCGTTCCTCCCTTCCTGTACGGTGCGGTTCGGGTGTCCACAGAGATGACATTAGGCCCGTAAACATTTCATGCTTACTCTACTCTCGGTTACGGGAGAGGCAGAGATTTTTTAAGACATGCGAATGCATTCTTTATTTAAAAAAAAAAAAACACACTTATCTCACTTGTCCAAACAGTGCGTTGCGTTATCTAATACACAATGGCACTGTCAATATGGTAGTGTAGTTATTATTATTGCGTTTTATCCCTCCACAAATTCTATGAAGAGGCCGCGCTGCAACATGAGCCCCCCCCCCCCCCCCATTCATCCAGAACAAAATTCCTGGCTACGCCACTGGCTGGAACCGAAATGTTTGGCATACCAGTTAGTATGTAACTAATGCGCACTTGCGAAACGTTCAGGGTCCCTGCTAAGCAGTTAGTGATATCCTTCTACACCCACCGTTTCACTGCAGCGTATGAAGCGGCTATCCGCTAAAGCTACTGACGGAGTAGCTGACAGAACTATCACTTTATGGGTTCGCCTTTCTCTCTTCCTCCGCTACTCTCTCCCCACCTTTTTCTTCTCCCCCTGCCTTCGTTACAGACCTATTGTCATCCTTCGCCAAGCTCTTCGCTTTGCTAAACCTCTGCCGATTACGCCGACAACGACGACGACGCGCAAGCCAGGAACGGGTTTCTAAGGTCCGCGCTCTAAAAATTGCAGCGCTTTGTTTAGGGGGAACGTACAGGGACCTTTCGCACTTCTGTGAATGCGAAATCGAATCCGATAGGATAGGGCACCAGCCACTTGTGCGTCGCTGGAAAGTACGCCCACGTATTTGCCTCGGCTGAAGGCGGATCAACGCCGGCGGGCTTACCATGGAGTGCTCGGCCGCTCCTGTTCCTAGGAAGCAGGATTTCTTCGAGTCCGCAGCTATTTCTCGCTGTCGCCTGGGCAACACGCGCACGTAGAAGTGACGTCCCACTTGCAGCGCCGTTGTAATCAGCACGCACGTCCTTGTCTCGGGCTGTGTGCGCTAGAGCGAGCAAAGCTGCTGTCACGGGCCAACTGGAGCGAGTGAAGCAAAAAATAATTAAGACTTCTACCATCGCTTCAGATTTCACTTTCCGCCGTCGATCGTGGCTTGGCGAGAACAGCCCGAGGGAGGAAGCAACGCCGCCGCCGTGCACAGCTGGTTGCGGCTGTCGCGTCGACGAGAGACGATCCCGCTGAGTTGGCGCGCGCCGAAATGTCGGGGGCGAGTTCCGGCGTGTTTTGAGCGCTGCCGACGGAAGCCGCCCGGCCCGCTACTTCATTGGCTGCTGTCAAATTTTTGCCGTCGCTGCAGCCAGCGTTCCGATTCTGTTTGCGGGCCCTTCCCCTCCTTCCGCCCGCAGCGCTCTCCGTCGGAAGCATTAGACGCCTGGATGGCCCTTCTCTGCGAACATTTCCTGGCGCCGCCTTCAGCTACCGTGCGCTTGTTTGCTTGCCTGTCCCGAGTCCAAAAAAAGTTTGTCGCTCGTTGGTTTAGTCGCGCTGATTGATGGTGCGCATTTGGCGGACTTATCGGTCGGAACTGGCAAAGACGTCGTCGAATAAAACGCGCAAGCACCGAGCAGCAGCGGCGGAGCCAGCAGCAACACAAAATATCCCAAATGTAAACACCGCGGGCCCACTTCGCGCTCTGTCGAAGAGAGGGAGGCCGAAGAAGGGGAGAGATTGAAGCCATCAATTTAACTTTTGTGATCATCACTCCGGCGTAATCCTTCTCGAATGTTGGCTTTACGGGGCCATTTCTGGAAACACAACGCAGTGCTGTAAAATAAGCCAAAGTCTAGAAGAATACTCGTCCAAGAGAAAAAGCGGTGCCCCGGACGCGATTGGAAGGGCCGCTGTGTTTTCCTTTCTGCCTCGGACCGCTTACCCTTCCGTTCGAGGGAACAAACGAACCGACAGGACGCAATGCATGCGGCCCTCTTTTCGCCTTCCTCGCCCAAATTCTGATGTCGCAGTGCAGACGTGCTTTCACGCAACACTAAAACAAGAACTCATGAATGACGTTTCTTGCGCCATCTCTTGACTCTGTTTCAACGCCCCATAACTGTTGCGAAGTATTTTTCGCGCAGAATTACAATTTTTGCCTTATTTGCTTTGCACAAACAAAACTCTATTGCTATTACAAAGGGCACTTAACCACTAGAATGCTTCCACAAACATTGTTTGGGCTGCGTAGGATGGTATATGAGATAGCATTCTGTTCCCGTGTTTTTGTGACTGCAGCAGGGAAATCAACCACCTACGCTATCCTATATATGTCCGTCGTAAGGCATTGCATTAGGGAGATGTGGGTTTACGCGAGCTGCCTCAGTCGCTATGGCTCGTTTTTATGGCTGTTAGCTGTTTTATGGCGCCACGTTCGCTGTTTCGTGCAATTTCGTATGATGGTAAAAGAAAAAAATCTGTCGCTTCAATCTTATCTACGGCGTTGTAGCCTTTCGCGCCAGATCGCTATCACGTTAGTAATCCTGCTCTTCTGACCGTTTCCGTCTTTTTTTGCGCGTGTGTTGCAGAAACCAGAAGCCCGGTGTCAATGTGCTATCTCTCCGCCGCAAGTCTTCTGACGAAGGTAAGATATGCAATTGTTCACGACGACGTCACATTTAAATGGTCCCAGTTTCCCCGTTTGCACTATGTGCCAGCCTCGGAAAGCTCATTAAGAAGCAACTTTTCAAATGAACTTTCCAAGGCAATAAACCGGCAGCGATGAATAGCTCTATATTCATACTTAAGACTTCGACCAATAAAAGAATGCGCACTGTCCGCTCCAGCTACAGCTGTCACAGACTGCATTTGTGTTGGCGGAGAGAAGTCGAAACAAATACGCGTTTAAAAACAGCCGCTTTACATCCCAATCAGGGAGTGGCGCTTTGCGTGGAACCGCCGCTGGAGTACAGGAACACCCGTGGCCCTGTATGTGACGGGGGATTTTCGAGTCGAAACGGAAAGTGCGGGCTTTACGCGGCCGTACTGCTCGCGCATTTTCCAAAGGGCCGCCCGTTCACCCCCCCCCCCCCCCCCCCCCCCCCCAGGACTGAAAACGTTTGGACAGCGTGTTTCCTCGAAATTAAACTGGCCTGACTAATCGTTCTTTAATGGCTGGCGGACGCAGCGTCAGGCGCTGGCGACGCGAACCAAGCTTCCGACGCTGCGGACCGCGCCGCAGCACGCGCCGTGCGGCTGCCCCGCGCCTGCCAAGAAAATTTGTAGCGCGGCCCACACTGCGCTCGTTATGGACGCTGGCGTTTTATCCGCGCGCCCTTGTGGCGCCGCGCATCGGTTTCGCCCCAGCGCCAGGCATCGGCTGGCGCGACGGAAGGGAGCAATTATTTACCCTCCGAAAAACGACCTGTCTCCAGACGCCGCCGAGCCCACCAATCATTCTGGCCCACCAGACTTGAGCGTAACCGCGGCGGCGGCAGCGCGATAAGCGTGATAACGCCTCCGCCGTCGCGCCGCCCATCAGTCGGCCGCTGCCTCCGGTGGGCGCCATACCGGGGCAAATTGAGCCCCGGCCGCAGCCCCCGCTCTGAGCTGCCATTGTTGTCGCGGCGTCGCCCTGTCCGCGGTCGCAGAAGGGGCGAGAGGGAAAGTGCCCTTGTAGGAGCTCGCGGACAAGGCGCGTAATTGTTTTTCAGCCGTCAAACACTTTCTCGGAGACCGTAATACCCGCCGTTATCAATAAAGAATGCTCCCTTTTATATCTCTCTCTTCCTTCGTTTGGTAATTTTCGTCGTTTCTTCCTTGTTCGTGTCGTCGCTTATCTCTATCTCTCCCTCGCTGGTCGACACGTTGTTCGATCGTGTCAGCATGGTAGGAAAGCGCGATTCGCTGGCGCAACTAAACTGCCGATTAATGCTGGCACAGATTGCGTCGCATTCGAAGCTACCAGCCATGCTAACACGCGGAACATTCATTCGACATGCGGTAGCGCTGAGGTCGATCTCAGCGAGCCGTTTCCCGATACCGCGTAAGGCTTTGGCGATCGATGCGGGAGGTCCCTGGCTTTGATTCTGCGCCCTTATGTATAGCTTGAACAGCTAAGGCTCGTTTCATGTGGTAGCCGAACGCGTTAATCGACAGCGACTGGAATGTAGCTAATTATTTTTCGGGAAGCATTCCTTACCGTGTTTTCTTTCTTAAAATAAATCATCGGACAACCACTTTCTGTGCTCTTCCTTCTGCAAATCTTCTCTGTATATTTTTGAATTTCACTCTGCTGTCAGTAGAAGTAACCACCTTTAGTGAAAGCGATGTCGCTCTTCCCACTTCCTTAAATTTCTGGCATTTTTGCTTGCGTCTGTAGCGGACACCTCAAAATAAGGCGCATTGCTAGATTCAGTTTGGTCAGGGGCGTACTTGTGTGCAGTAAAACAGATTCATAGATATCGCTGATCAAGCTACAGGTTACGTAAAGGGTGCTGCTGCATTACAAATGCAGTTCACAGTATGCTGTTGACTGTGGAGCATTACTGTAATGCACTGCTTTCCTGCGTTTCCCTGCCAAACCCCTACAGCGCCGTGTCGAGACGATGTTTTCTCCATATTACGGCGCTTGGATCATTTTTATATATCGCACGCCGCAGCTTATCAGCACCTTCTAAACGAAGAGGTATTTTAATGCTTTGTGAAGCGCTATTTCGTGTCTTATTAAAGGATCAGCTGCCGGCAACTACTACTCCTGTTCTTGCTGAAATTTTTATCAAATCAAATCAATCAGATCAGTAGTTATTCAACATTCTTCCGCAATAACATAAGAAATGCTAAGACAACAACAAAAAACCTGGTACAAGCAGCCTGATGAAGTTCCACCTTTCTTGTTTGGCAGTGTTCTGACTCTTCTTCTGCATTAACATGCGTGACATGCGTAAAATTGCAAAAAGAGAACCTTTGTGCGCCTCTTGCCATGCCATTATTGTTTATGCCGGGCGTTAAATACTGTAAAATTCGGCGTGCCCTGCGAAAGCCGTTGAGCGAGGGGTTTTGTGAAATTCCGTACGGCAACTCTACTCCTAAGGCGTTTTTTTTTCCCCAACTACCAAGATTTTTGCGTAGCTTATAAAGGTAGTGCAGCCGACGCATTATTTGAGTACATTTTATCCGTCTAAATCACAGAAACAGTACGCGAGCCGTCTGCTTGCTCTACTGAGTTTGCCGGCCTCATGTTACAGGGCTTTGGACGGCCGTCTTTCTGAGTGTAACCCTTTCTTGTGTTAACGGACGGTCCGCAGAGAACTGCGCGTTTTGCGCAATGCTGTCGGCCTCACGGCTGTCTTTTGCGTTGGGAAGGGTGTTTCCTAAGGAGCCGAGCACAGAGTGCCGACACACCACTGGCCTTTTCTGTGGTCATCGATACCTCGGCCCAGCCGCTCCTGACAGCAGGCGGTGGAGGAAAAAAAAAAAACAAAAGCGAGAATCGACTTTGCGCACAGCTGAATGTCAGTTTCGCTGGATGGGTTTCCTAAAGGGTAGCCTTGTCGGTGGGCGAAACGTTCTTGCCTAACTCAGGGCAGAAAAGAAGAAAAGCTCATGCCTATTCATCCCCACGTGCCTCCTTGTGCTGTTCGTTTCCCGCGGGTGCTCTTCTGCGGAAAGGAGGTTTCGCAACACTTCTGGGAAGGCACCGCGTAGCACTTACGTACAACGCGTAGCACTTAGTAATAACGCCTAAGTGCGAAAATATGCCTTACAGCGAGAGATTTTAGTTTCCCTGTAACTGAGTAAAGATTACTCAAGAGAAATGAACTTCTTTGCAGTGCAATCTTCTTTGCAGTGCAGTGCAATCAGAGGGGGGAAATTCACATCATCTGTTTGCGCTGTGGCCTAGAAAAATCCCGTTTGTTTTCCAGAAAGCAGTGTTGTTTCGAAGCACGTACTCGCCGTTAGAAGCCGCTGGGGTTTGCTAACGGAAATATCAGCAGGAAGAACATTATTTCTTACCACGAAATGGAAAATAAAATTGCAGTTTTCGATGATCTCGCATTTTCTGATTAGAAGGGTTGCAGTCAAAGAGAACCTACAATGACGCTGGCGGGCCTTCTGGCTTTCTTTTTCTCTCCTACCCGGCTGTGAGCTACCGCAAGACCGAAAGTTGCCTGATATCGATTTTCGCATATTATCATGACTGGAAGAAAGGTTTGACCGAAAACGGGCTTCTGTTCCCCTGCGGTACGTTCACGGCGCTCTATGTGGTGCTCGGAGCAAAGGATTTGCAAGCACACAACAGACAATATGCGAAATGCGGAGAGCCATCTTTTAGCTCTCCGAGAGCTGGGCCCGCCATGTTGGTTCGGTCAAGAAAACGAAACCGGTTCCTTGCGTTGCGTAAAGACGGCTGCGCTCCGTGTGAAAGGTGATATGCCGAAGTACTGTTGCGCTATGCTGCGCATCCTACGAGGATACTATACGTGTGCGGGAATCAGGTATTCGTTTCAGCTTCTCGTCTACTACTCTTTTACTGTGCGCGAGCGTTTTACTAACACCAAGTGAAATGCAAGGTATCATATGTGTTATGTGTAACTCTTAGCATAGGGTTGCGCTAATTATATTGCAGAAGGAACGATACATATGTGTAGGCGCGCCGACCCGTTACAGCGTTCGTTTTATGCGATGATTATTCACAAAACTTTATAGGTGATTTGTTTTCAAATTACGGTATGAAGCAGACTATTTGTTGCCTCTGATCAGAACGGGTACACGTTTCGTGCGTTTATTAACTCTCCAGCAGCGCACGATCCCGCGGATGTTGACATTATACCTATGTCTGCCGACACGAACTTGGACAAAGAAATAGACGGAGCAAATTTTTTCCAGCGGGTGTATGCTGGTGTTGCTAAAGCATGTAGTCTGACCACAAAAGAAGAGCTTTAATTAATTTACCGGCAAATTGTGGCCATACGCCCTCCGGTGCCGACTCTTGTAATCTTCAGCGCTAAACTTCAAGTGAAGGAGAGGACGCGCGGTAGGAGCATGCAGGTGCTAACTAAACGACAAGGTAGTAAAAGGTGGTAAAAGAAAGGATTTGGTAAAAGATGAGTGGTATAAGCAGTGCAGCGGCTGAAGCTTCAATTTTGAAATGCTGCTCGCGAGATTCGTGGCAATTTCACTGATATTAAGAAACCACGCTGGGAAATGACGCACCTGCTTGACCGAACCAAGATGGGAACCGGAAGCTACAGGCGCGGTGTTGCCAGACTTCCAAGCAGTTTCGCATATCGTCTATTGGAAACCTTCTAGGATGTTCTACAGTGATAAGTGTGAGAACACTTTTGGAGACCCAGCCGCCGCGGTGGCTCAGTGGTTATGGCGCTCGGCTGCTGACCCGAAAGACGCGGGTTCGATCCCGGCCGCGGCGGTTCAATTTCTTTGGAGGAGAAATTCTAGAGGCCCGCGTACTGTGCGATGTCAGTGCACGTGAAAGAACCCCAGGTGGTCGAAATTTCCGGAGCCCTCCACTACGGCTTCTCTCATTGCCTCAGTCGCTTTGGGACGTTAAACCTCATAAACCAAACCAAACCAAACTTTTGGAGACCCGCTCGTCCGATGACGTTCGTCACGCATTCTAGGACGGATCACATAGGGGCTTCTAGTCGCACTTTTTAAATCGGTCTTGGCCAAGTGTTTAGGGCACGTTCGTCCGCTTTTCCTTCTTCCACCTTAGAGACGCTTTCGGCCCCCTTCTTGCGATCGTGTGCAGCCGCAAAATGTTGCTGTTGCCAAGCGGTCGACCACTTCTCTACTAAGCGGCGCAGTCTCGATTCCGTAGACGCCTTTCGGCTGTCGAGTCATCCATCCCCACTCACCGGTCGCACCACTACTGTGCCGAGCACATGGACGCGGTTCATGCCTGCAAACACCGATTAGGTGCATCGTTCGCAGCCTTGCGGCGACGGCCTGGTGGTCGAAGACGTCAGTCAGCCAGGCCACTGGCTCCACGTCTGCATGTTTTATAATCCCTCTTCGTACAGCAGATATTTTTTGTTTCCGGTTAATGAAAGCACGTCGTCCCCTTTCATGTTGCTCGAAATCACGTGTCCGCACCTCAGTAACGTTGCTCGTCGTTGCAACTACGCATTCGGCCGAGCTCTTATTCCGGTCGCCATGGCTTCTCACGCCCAACAATTCTGGGACAAAGGCATTTTTCAGCGAGAAACCGTTTATGAACGCAGTTTTTTCACATAATGTAAGATTTCACTATAACAATCAATATACCCGCAGATCACCCGACGGAGTCTCGTACCTTTTTAAAATAACGTTCTTACTATCGTGAAAAGCATTCCCCGTTGACTCGATCGATGGAAGCACTTTAAAAGAAAGATTTTGCTCCATATCACAAGAATGGACCATAGCCCTCACTATTTTCATAACACTGTCTTGAAATATTCTAATTTTAAAAATTTTTGTCCCAGATTGTTCAACATGCTTTGGCGTTTTGCGTTCCGATGGCCGACGTGCACGTTCAGCAGAGTAGGCCATACAGCTATTGCTGTGTAAATGCTTATCTCTGAAGACGCAGGAAATTAACTCACACTTAAAGGGCCTAGAATATCGTAACTACTGATAATAATTGTGCTAAAAATCCCTTCCCTTTATGCGGCTGGAATTCACTACATATAAAACAGGTTTGTTTCGCGTTCCATTCCGTTACAAGCCTGAAATGCGGTAACAAACGTAATAATAATAATAATAATAATAATAATAATAATAATAATAATAATAATAATAATAATAATAATAATAATAATAATAATAATAATAATAATAATAATAATAATAATAAAGATTAGAACAGCGTACGTACGTTTGACTGATTATGAAATGGCCAGAAATTCAATTCGCGGCTTTACTACATCCCGTGCTAACCGCATCATCGTCCCCTTATTCCTCTGCAGAGTACTAACGGTTGCGATCCCGAAGATGCACCTCATGCTCGCCAAGTAGCATCAGCTCCTGCCAGCGCAAACTGGCGCTGGCGAGCGCACTGTGAAGTGTTGGCCTATACAACCAAGAACTCGACGTCGCAATTTTCGGCTCGACTCGCGAGCTTAGTTTATTTGATGCCCAGAATTGGCCAATGACTGGCCGCTCTTAATCGGGCGAGACTAGGCCTGTGCCGCGCCGACTTGAGGCGTTTCATATTCGATGGTCGAGTTCGGGCAAAAGCTAAGTTCACGTCCCCGCAATTACAAAAACAACTATCGCCAGTGCCTCACTCCGAGGAGCTTTGAAAACTAAACGAAACGAAACGGAACACTGTAAAAGTGCAAAACAGGTTCCTCGCAACCAAATGCTTTTTCCTAGATGTTCATTCTTCATTTAGTGTAAGCCATTCATCTGTGAACGATGCTTGATGTGGACAGCACAGTGAAGCAGTGCGTAGAATTAATTCCGTGTTCTACATTTCCTTTAGTGGATATTAGTCATATTATTCGGATAATAAATTTTCTCGTTAACAGTGCCGAGAGAGAGATGCCTTGGTTTCTAGCAGCACTTCACGTGGCATGTTTCCGTGCGAGCTAATATTTAATCTTCGGTCTCTCACACGAGATGCTCACTATTCATTTGCGTTTACCTACCAAAAAGGCATTTGAGTTTGCAGTTTTACAGGTACCCGAACCACGACAAACCCGCGTTCCTGCGTTCTTAAAGTTTTCGGCACGTATGCCGCTCTTAAGCAAAAGGTAAACATCTCTATCGCTCCAACTATCGCGGGAAGTTTGCTGTAAGGCTGCCCATTTGGATTTGACTGCGGCGGCCTGTTTACCTATCATTTCAGACCGGACCAGTCGGAGCTGAAGCCTGAGAATGCGGGTACCAGTACACAGAGCACTGTACACAGACCTTCAGAGTCAAGACCTTAGTCGCGCCGCCATATGGAAATCGTCTTTATCGCTTTGCCCAGCAATGTATTTTGGGGAAGAAATCGCAGTCCTTGTCTCCTTCTCGAGACTTACATTTTTTTTTTTTATTTCAACGTAAAAGTTCATTTTCTCGTTGACCTAGGCGCAGGGGTAGCGTAGCGTGCTTAACGGCTAACGGAATCAGCCATCGATTAAAGCTTCGGGCAGGACCCGAGGCACGCACAGGCTTAGCATTGACACCGGAGCGGTGGGTCTAAACTGTCAGTAGTAGGAGAAAGGGAGGGGGGGGAGCGTGCTCTACGGAGCTGCGCAAAGTTCAGGTCCAGCCTCCCCTGCAGAGCGGGGCGGCTGTCTGCGTGGGATCCTTCCTTTGTGCGGCCCCTTCTAATCTTAAGCGAAGAAGCAACCTCGTGTTAAGCGCGTACACAGAGAAAGGGACCGCCCAAGAAGAAAGTCGCAATCCCCCAGCGGCGTGGAGGGCATCCGTGGGCGCCTCCTGATCCCCGGCGCTCCCTAATCCCGTCTTTTGGAGGGCAGCGTCAACCCGTAAGATGCGCTTCCCGGGGCACGTGACCTGATAGCCTGATGCGTCCCTACGCGAATACCTCCTCCGCCCCTTTGCCCGCCCCGACCCTCTTCCTCCGCGGCTCTCACGTTTCGAGCTCCACTCGCAGAGCCGAGTTGGAGAGCGGCCGGGAGGCGGTGGCGGCGGCAACTTTGTTTTCTGGGTCGCCGCCCTTGTCTTTGCGGTGACCGCTCTTTCTTTTGGCCGCTCGCCAGCCGCATTCCCTTGGGTATCACTGCACGCTCCGCGGCTTTTGATATCCACCGCCGCGTCTTTTTACTGCGCGGAGATCTCGCGTTACTGCGAGAAGGGAACTTTCTGTCTTTTCTTTCTCTCTGCATTTGTTTCCTTCGTTGCGCAGTGCGGTGCCTCGAGTGGCTCAGCCGAGTCCAACGTCGTCAAAACTCGTCGCCAGCGTCTCCTTCACGGTGTCGCTCTCGCTGCGCCTCTTTAACGGGGCCTCTAGTGCGTAACAGCCTGTATGCAGGGACGCGTTACGGAGGAAGGAAAACAAAAAAAGCCCTCGCCCCTTTAATGGTCCCGAAACATGCACCCCCAACGCGCCATCAGAATAAAAGAAAACAGTTTGTGGCTCTCATCAGTAGGCTCTTTCTCCACCCACGTGTACTAACGAAAGACAAAAAAAAAATGTTCTTATCTTCCTCGCTTCCGTTTTACAGTAGATTTATGTCAGGATAATAATAACGAATGGTATTCAGGGGAAGTTGCAAGCTCTCCGAGGCGCTTTTCTATCCGCTTCGTTAAGATGGATTGACTTGGGCGCAAGTTATTCAAGTGGTGCTTTTGGTATCGCACATTTACAGCGGTCGAATTATCCTTTATTTCTTAAATTTTCTGTGTTCTTTATGCGTATTTGCAAATGATGTTCACCCAGAAGGAAGGGAACTATAAACATCGACCGACTTTTCTGCGCAGTCTTGTCTGATACTGGGTGGAAAAAATAACTGAATGACCGAAGCAGGAGGTGTTGAAGTGCTCGAGAGTGTGTATGAAACATTCTGTAACTATAAAGATCTGCACCACCTCCGTGTACAGTCTCCTGCAACACCGCGTGCATATTCCCCGCACGTTTTACGGATACCTCCAGTGTATTAATCGACTATGATTCCCGAAAACTGGCTGTTACAAATAAGCTATAAGAAGGAAATAGTAGCAAAAAATCGTATAACCCAGTTATCGTTGTTCAGTCTGTAGCTAAATGCTTCCGTTGAGGGCCAGCTGCATCCAAACGTCACTTCTTTAAAAGCGAACAGGAACGCATGGTGGCGGTAGCGCGAGGCTTTTTGCGGCAGTTTTTTTTTTTTCAGCACTTGTTTTAATTCGTTGTTAAAGCACCTATGCCTCTAACGACTATATCGGCGCACTTATTTTGTCCGGGAAATTCTGTGCATGAGTTTGCGTCCACAAAATTCTCTGAAACAATATCTGCCCGCAATATAGAAATCCTTCACGACGCACGAATGCGCGGTGATCACGCTGTTGTGGAGTTACAGGGTGCCGACCCACTGAGGATGAAAACGGACACTTCAATTTTTTTTTTTTTTTTTTGCGCGCGATCCGAGTGGGAAGATCTTGGGGCTCTCAGTGCTCCCCGTTGTTTACCACAAAGCTGCTGCTTTAGGTAGCCTCCCCTACTGGCCTGTCTTGATTCATATTAGGACCCCGTGCCGATTATATACGGTTAACAGAAATGAGTTCTCGCTGGTGCCATGGCAAATATTCGTGGTGACATCAAGCGCAGTTTCTGACTCCTACAAACAAACCGACCTCGAGGCACACCTATGTTACGCTCACGACGGAGCTTGTCGCACAAAATACTCGGGGCATACAGGAATACACGTGGCGTAAGCATTCGTTAGACTCAGCAGGCCCGAAGTCAGCCATTATATGTAATGTCGCTTGCTCGTACTAGTCATTAACGTGCACTGTGCTTTGTGTCTCATGTGTTTTACTGTTGGGTCGCACTGGCCATGACTAAGAAAGTCCGTTAGTTACGAATAATCCCTCCCTATGCTTCGCAGACTAAGGACTGGGTACGTGGCAGACGACTAGCAAATAACTGCGCGCTGAAAGACCTGGTACATGTTTGCAGCGTCGAAGAACTTTGCATTAGCTCAATGGCCTCCTCAATGCACTTCACTGTTTTCAGCATGACTCCTGTCACTATGTCAGTAAATTCCTTCTCTGCGTTTTTCTTTTCTGTGACTAAAAGAATAAAATGAAAGCGAATCTGTCAGAAGCGAGTTTTGACAGCAAAGGGCATGATGCTGTCTGGGTATCTGCGAACAGATTATTACTTGAATGCTCGGTTCCAGCTACTAATACGTCAGCCTGTGAACATAAAAAATTGGATCAATGAGGAAATGTTCTGTACGGTGCAAATTTTGCGTAATTAAAAGCGTTCAGTTCCTTCTGGTAAAAAAAAAAGAAAATTGTCAGCAGAACCACAAACAGAATTTACAAGCAGTAATTGGTTTGGTTTATTGGGGCTTAGCGACTCAGGCTATGAGGGACGCCGTAGGGAATGGCTCCGGAAATTTCGACCACCTGGGGTTCTTTAACGTGCGCTGACATCGCGCAGTACACGGGCCTCTAGAATTTCGCCTTCATCGAGATTCAGCCGCCGCGGCCGGGATCGAACTCGCGTCTTTCGGTTTTACAAGCAGTCAGTAATGCTCTACGAGAAGATAATGACAGGATGGGTGAACGAAAGGACGGTATCAACAAAAAGATTTGCTCGTATGATTGATTTGTGACTGGAAAGCGCCTGAGCTCCTGCGTATGTCGAACCTTAAATAAATTTGCTTTCAGTAAGCGAGAGGGGGGAAAGAAGCAAAAATCAGTAACACACTAGTACCAAAGTTAACACGAGTAAAATACGTACACGCGCTCTAATGCACGCATGCACACACACACGCACACACTCGCACGCACACGCGCACACGCACACATGCACAAACGCACAAACGCGCACACAATAACACTCAGCCCTTGTTTTGGAACAGTTGTCACTTGTCTGCGGCAATACAGCACATCACATAGACTCTATCAGTACCACGCCCGAGTATGGTGCGAAAATGTCGCGAATATTGGGCACGCAGATTTTTAAAGAGAAAATGACGTTAGGATTCACGCAGATGAGGCAGACAGCCTGTAGTTTCTTGAAGGTGTACATGGTGACGAAATCGCAGTATGGATAGGACAATAAATTTTAAAGAGCAGCAGCGTAAGGACTGTTTCCGGGCCCCTTTTCAGCCCACATGTTAACCTACGTTCTCCTATTTTATTTATTTAAGCTTTTTGTGATTTCAAAGGTGAAGGAAGCGAAATTTCTCAATAGTAGTAAGACCTTCATTTTACCGCGAAGAACAAAAAACAAGAAATTGCGAAAGGTTAGCACTTCGGTTCCATGAGCCCTGCGCGCTTCTCTCGTCCCGTAAGGATTCCATCACAAGTGTCAATTTTTAACCTTTCGCTCAGTGCCCTCTTTTGAAAGAGAATTGGCTGAGCAAAAGACAAATACCTCTTCTGACTTGATAAACCTGCCATGATGGTACAATTATGAGGTGTCCTCGCCTTTCTTAAAAACAAGCACCTATACCATTGGACTATATTGTTTTTTTTTTTTTCACTAGCTCGCCCAACCATGCTTCCGTTCTCTGTCTTTATATATTTTTTGTCTCACCGCTTCCAGCCCTGCACTATCAGGTTCCGTTTGACGCTCTTATATTTTACTTGCGCTCTATTCCGAAGCTCAAAGCGAGAACGGGAGCACGAAGAACAGCAGGGGGGGGTCGCTCCGAAGTCAGGCGACGGGTAGGCAGGACGGGTAGGCACCGCGAATCTGGCCGATTATTTATCCTGGCGCCCCTTTTCTCCGTCCCTTTGGCGGGACCGAAATGAGATCCCGCCAAGGGAATCAATACGGCGTAGCAGCGCCAGCCCGCCGAGGACAGTGGACTCCTGAATTCGAGATTTCCTAGCGGCGGTGGCGGCTCTGCGGCGCAGTATTGGCTGGACGTCTCTATCGCCGACATCCGCGGCGAAACAGCTGCCTTGTGTTTTTGTGCGCCAGGAGAGGAGCTCGGCCCTCTCCTCCTCCGCTGAGCGCCGCCGGCCTCGCTGGCGTGTTTGCACAGGAAGCGCTTGGCTTTCGAAAGGGGGGAGGACAGTTCTTCCCGTTGTGCATGTCGAACCCGTATCTTCTTTTTCCTTACCAGCCCCGTGGAGGAAGCTGCGCGGGGGCGCTCCGTGCCGTTTACACTTGGACATCCCCGTTCCCTGCAAGGCGTTGTCGCAAAACTTGAGTCGAACGGAGCGAAATTGAATCAGCCATGTTTTCCTGCTCCCGGATCTCTCTCGTGCGGTTCGCGAGCAATGCTGACGCCTTGGTATGCTCGCGAGAGATGAAGGGTATGGAGGGGTCTGGTAGGCGCTGTTAATTTAGTGGCTTCAGTCCAAAAGTTTCACTTTTGCACACACTTACAGAATGAAAATTCCAAAGCAAGCAGAACGTGCGTTTATATAATTGGCTGTTTCTGGCTTCTTTTTCTCCTTCATAGTTGGGCATAAACGGGTGCTCGTTGTAGTAGTTCTACTCTTGATTTCATAGTTCGCGGCGCATCAACTGCCATCGGTTGTAAAAAGCAACCAGACGGACCTTTCAAATGAATTGGCAGGAATTTGTCTGCATCGCCGCTCAGCGGCGGCCGCCTTTTCAGCGTCGTCCAACGATCGTGGATGACGGCCGATGGGCGTCGTCCAGGAAAGGTTCAATCGCACGGGGCTGCACAGAGGAAGACAAAGCGCGTGTTCTTTTGTCCGGCGGACCCCCAGCCGGCGTCCACGGCGCGAGAATTCCCCGCTAGGCGACCGTCCTGACAATGACCGATCGAGCTTTTCTCGGCCAATGATGCGAGGGTCTCCATACGCGGTGGCCGTCGCGAAAGCTTCCGCTTCCGACCATGTGCAGATGAAACCGTAATCAGCGTCCTGCCTAATGGAGTGCACGCACTCGGCGGCAGCCCTCCGCAACACTTCCTGTCAAGTCGCATTGTACGCCGTCCCTTGGTGTGCAAGAAAAATGCGAGGAAAATACGAGGGCGTATTATTACTACCAACAGAGAGCATGTGTGCACTGCTGCACGCTGGAAGCATGCTGAAAGCATGTGAAATATATGAAGCATTCTGAGGGAGCCCCAAATTGCTATGTCTACTCTTTTGGTAAGCGGAGGGGGCGGGGGGGGGGGAGGATATTATTCTAATATATTATTCTATCACATCTCTGAGGCGGGCTAATGATTAGCCTCGAAGGGAAATCTAGCCTATGCTCAGTGGATCACTCGGTGCCGAAACAGACTTCTCAGCACAAACCACTTGTTGGTTATTTTGTCACTTTAGTTGCCTGTTTTTGTTTATGTCAACAATTACGCACCACATTCGTATCCTTTCTGGTGACCTAGCAATTTGTGAACAAGCATATAAGTGTTCGAGCGGCGACTTGATGTCCCATTTGCTAGAAACAATTTAAATTTTAGTGACGAAGCCTAACCAAAGAACAAACCAGTTAGCTTCAGCTAGCCCTTATTGACGTAGTCCTCTCTCTCTCTCTCTCTATCTCATGTTGAGAAAGAAAAAAAGAAGCAAGGAAACAAACACCGTCAGTTACATATGTAACTAAAGAAATGGTAGACCGACCTCTTCGTTCGTTAATTGATACAGGTTCGAATGCGCTGTGGGTGAGTGATCCTAACTGATATATCTGGTCTATGGGCTTGTGAAAGTGGCAGTATTCAAATTTTGTTAGTAGCTTATTTTTCAACCCGAGAAAAAGAAATTAGTGAAAAAAGCAATACCGTGATAAGCAGTGACACTAAATGAGCAGAACTTATCGCTTTCAAAGCCCCTTTGCAACTTTCGAATTAGAGCGCAAACCGTCGGACCGATGTTTGTAAAGGTTTCCTAATTTTACTCAGGCACTTAGTAAATGAGGTAGAATTTAAAAGATCATTACACTTTCTTAACTCGAGCGCTAACGACATGCAACTGGTTCCACAAGCCCGAAGTCCTGCGTATTTTTTTCTTTTTTTTAACCGGGCTCAAGTTAGCCTGGCTGGACGCCCTGCATAAAGATTGAACACAAATGCACACACTGTTAGCAAAAAAACACCCAAAAGGGTGTAAATGGCTTGTCCTCTAACGCACACCCAAAAGGAGGTTTTTTTTACTCCCTATGTATGGTGTTTTTATTTACACCCTTATATAAGGGAGTTATTTTGGAGTATAAAGGGAGTTATTTTGTAGTGAAAAGGGAGTAAATTTTCTACTACCCACAGAAATGAAGCCCAAAAATGGCGTCATGTTTATTTATCCTCATTCAGGCTCACTCTTACAGCAGTGACAGCGGCGGAAACGGGCAGTAGCACTGCGGGCCGCCGGCAACCCAACTTGGGAAACTGCGCTGCCCTAATGTGACCCCGCGTCACGCATTCTTTCCGCCGTCTGCTAGCCCAGCGGCGGCGTACGCGGCAGGAGTCGTCTGCTTGTCGTCTCCTTTTGCTGTACGAGCTCGTTTCGCTGGCCATGTTCGTAGATAAAGGGATGTAACCTTATAATCAGTAGTTCAAAACTGAAAAGGAGACGCTGGGTAGTTTTCACGGTCATGCACCACGCTATATTTGACCCAAAACCAGAGCAGAAAAGATGAAAATACACCTGATGGTAGTTTGGAATGGCAGTGCTTGCTTTCATATTCGCGTCATTAAGGCTTGGATTTTAAACATGGCTGAGGAAAAATGTGGCCTCATGAGCTCAATCAAGAGCTCAGTGTTGACACTATGTTCTATCACAGTTCCATGTTCATGCAACACATTGCGAGGACCACACTGAAAAAAGCCTGTGAGAATTAGGCCTAAGCGGGGGCTGTAACGGGGTGGCGACACAAACCAAGGAAAGTTAGATATGGTTAGAGCACTGGAGGCTTCACAGGAGCAATTCAATTATGTACCGTACTGTAGCGGAAAACGGCGACAAGCCGATATCTTGTACCGCGGCAGGCGCCCGTGAAGGAGCAGAAGTCAGCAGAGATCCGGCGATGATGGTAACCAAGCGGTCTTCACTCACCGCCGTTATCAGACGACTGACCAGAAGCAGACGAGACGCTAGGTGGCGGGGCGGATTGCGCAAATTGGTGTTTTTTTTTACTCCATTTCGGCACTGGTGGAGTATTTGGCACAATTAACTCCCTTTCTAGACTGGAGTAAATTCTGGTAAATCCTCATTTTTACTCCTTTATTCCCCCATGGGAGTAAAATGGAGGACAGTCCACCTTTTTACTCCCCACTCATGGAGTAAATGTTTTCACAAATGGAGTAAAAATGGTGGCCGCCACCCTTTTTACTCCCTTTTGGGTATATTTTTGTTTACAGTGCACGCCAATCCGGTTTTCTATGCTATACCGGAAAGCGCTATTCAAGATCGTGAGTCACGCTCGTTTGATTAGAATTACGGCCCTGCAAAGCTGCGCTAACAATGTAGAGCTTGCGGAAGAGAATTAGATTTTCGATGTTCCGAGGGAAACAATACGCTCAGCGCGCCGCCACTCCGAAGATAAACGCATTATTCTAAAAGATCCATACTCTTTTGGATGTTTTCTTCCTTACCTTCATTTTTTTGTTTTTGTCGTATGCACGGGTTCCACTGCCGTCGTGATACTGAAAACAAGGGGGAAAAAAGTGCACGACGGTCGTCAGGTGACGCAATCATGCCGCCTATATTGCAAAAGCAAAATTTTCAGCTCTCCGAGAGCGTTCTTTTTTATATTTACGTTTTATTTAATGCGAAATGCCGCGGGGGCGTTTTCGGGCCCTGTGCTACGTGTTGTTCTCTGCTCAACTGTTTCTGGGCTCCCTTTAATACCGATTACCTTTAAACCTTCGCTTCTGGAACACGACGCTTGTTTATTTACTTCATTACATTTTTTTTTCGCTTTCTTTTCTCTCGCGAGAACCGCGTGCTGGGCAACAAATCTGAGAGCAATTATCGGGAGTGGATGCGCCCTCGCACGCACTCATGAGTCCAAGCGAAAGAGAGGAGTATAGAACAAGAAAACGGGGAAAGGCGTTGTTTGCAGTACAAGTAGACAAAAAAAAATGCATCAGAAGGCGAAGTAGCTAGCAAGGGAAGAAATTACGATGAAAGTGCACTCATACGATACAGCAAGCATCTTCAAGAGACAAACCGCCCGGATGTGGAGATTCCAATCGCGCGAATGGCTTCAGGACTGTGTTTTCTCTAGTGAGGTCGTTACAAGAGTAATATAAAGAGCGATGGTGCAGTTTTCGACCAAACAGGAAAATTCCCTTTTTCCTAAAGAAAAAGCCTCTGAGCATCCTTCGCCAGTTTTCTTTTCATTTTGTTTTATTTTGTTTTTGTTTTTGTACATGCGCGCGCAAGCCTGTACCTTCTTCCACATATCAGGACACACTTCCGAGAACCGTGCATGTAATCGGTCACGGCACCACGCAACGCTCCTTTGTAAGTGAGCGCTACGGTGAGAAAGTTTTCGTTTTAAGCAAGGACCGTTTTTGCAATTCTGAGGACGCGAACACAGTTTTCAAATCAATGCTAAGTGCCCGGGTTTCTTTTTTCTCTGGTTATTTTTTTTTAATTCTCATATCTTCTTGCAAGTTTTTCACCTTTCTCTTTCCGTGGTGTTCCGGTTACTCTATCCGGGCACCGTTTCTCCGCAAGTGGTCTATTGCACGAAGTGGGGCCGCCGGAAGCTCAGTAAGAACATATGCGTCTTATTCTAGCAACGCATACTCTTCGGTGCAAGGGCAACGTGTTGGTACCTTTACTTTTCTTACAGAACTTAGTATGATGCAGTGTCGCGAAGTATATGCAGAATGACGAAAATAAAAAAGTTCGAATAAAGTACACGGTTACCTGCAACGTTTCTGGTATACAACAGGGCCAGATCCGGGGGTGGGGCTACTCCCCCCCCCCCCCCCCTCCTCCAGACCTTTCAAGCGAGATATTTTGAAGCAAAAGATGTTAAGGCTATGTCTCCCATTCCTGCGGTGTCGGTGCCAATATCGGCACAACACACAAGGTACCACAATTATCTGTTCGACTTTGGACCACGCTGAAACCTTTAAGGGTGACTTGATTTGACGACAGTTCTTCAGCCCCGTATTCATCTCGTATGAGTTACTCTCTAGAACAGAGATAAGTGCTTATCGGAGCGCACGTGGGGAGTGTTATATAAAATTGTACGAATTAATCATGCAAGTATCAGTCAACCAACTTTCTTGCCAGTGGGCAAAAATAAATGCCCCAAACACATGAAAATGTATTTTTTCTGCGCCCGAATAATGAAGAACAACGTCTTTCATAGATGAATTTTCAAATATTGCCTACTGTGGTGGCGTAATCAAAATACAGTACTCAATTTGGATTGCGCGCTCCGGCGACTCGTTCACCAGTCTGGAGTTAGTTTTATTATTGTTCAAGGATGTTTTAAGTGCTCTTCATGCTCATATTAGGTAATGCGACTTTGTTTCTGTGGTGTGTAAAATGCTTCCTGATGCTCTCCTAATCTCTACAACTTCAAACCAATCACGGCCTGCCTGAAAAGAGAAGATGCTGCATTGGGTGGAAAGGCGAAAACAAGAGGTGTGCGAATGCTATTTTTTGAAAACCGAATCGAATATATATAGTGTAGCCAAACACCGAATCCAATATGAATCGAATAGTAGCAGAACCAAATCAAATACTAATCGAATAATTTTACTAATATTTGCTACTTCTGCGAGTACTGATACAAAACAATTTATCCTGCGAAACAGTGAAGTGCTGGCGCGGACGCTGTGGTTCTGGGCTATATCTTATGGAGTTAAAGCTACAGCTGTCAAAATAGGCAACTCTGATCTCCACTAGAGAGTGCGCAACAAAGAGTCAGTATATTAACTCTAAGGTCGTCACGTGAAATGTGCAAAAAAATTATCGTTTGCTACTGACGCCATATCTCAGTATATAGATGACAGTATATAGAGCATATAGATGACAGGTACTAGAGCTATACGTATGAGCCATGGCACCCGATACCGAGCATCAAGGAAGGCTTTGCTAAACTTTGCGGAGGCCTGCCGCGTCTCCCAAACTTGATTGCCATGTATGAGCATTGCGGACGCTGCCGCATGAATTTCATTTCATTTTATTTATTGTTTCCTTAAATGGACCATATAGCGGCGCTGAGCTATCCAACCCGCACAGACTGATCGCTGCAGCATGCTGTTAGGCGTCGGATTGAGCCCTATATTTGGGACAGTCGTTCAAAAAAAAAAAAGAAATACTACGGCATGTCTTGTTTGAAATTTGCGCCAGTTATTTGAAAACTGTTCGAGAATGTGTTCGTCATGTTTCGAATAATTTCGAACATGCACTTTCTGATTCGTCCAGTGAATCGAATAGGAGGACACTTTGCAGTTAGAAAGTTTCCAATATGTAACGCCTCTGTTTATAAGAGAAAAAAAGTGTGCGCTTTATTGTACAGTTATCAGGACGTGACTCAAGATCATCATATTTTAGGAAGAATCGAATATTGAACGTTGAGTCATTGTATACGCTGCGATAGTCAGAGGCTGCATTTTCAAAAGTGATCTGTAACTATTGGCTTCGAAATATACAAAACATGAGCCACACTAAGAATTTAGGAAAACCAGTTTTATTAAAACTAAGTCTAGTACTAACTATGGAACACAATTATTCAGTTGGCTAATTCCTAGCCTCTTGAACCTCTATACTGATCTGATTAATCTCATAGAAGATTGTCCCTTTTTGCATGCTTTCCGAAACCAAGAAAATAGTGTCTTTTTGAACGATGTGCAAAGCATATTATGTTTGTAGGCAGGCACTGTAGTGTCAGTATGTTAACTGTTGTTGTTTAGGATATCCACTTTATTTAGAATGTCTTTCTTTTCGTTTTGTCAAGTGGACATAGCTGTGATTATTCTCGTTTTAATAAGCTTTATTTGTAGTAAGGGTGTACTTTTCATACGTATCATTATTGCTATGTGAGAAATATCGCAGTCTTCCCGATATTATATTTGTTCTGTCCAAACGGAGGCTGTATGAATCCATGGTGTCCAGGGCCCAGTCAGGTGACCTCGTGTGTCACCTTTAGCCCTCTTCAACTAGACAGTCGCGTTTGTCTGAATTTCAATAAATTCAATTCAGTTCGATTCGCCCAACCCTAGCGAAAACTAATGACATGTTTACGTAGTAGTGAAATGTTTCCACATAAGCTCCTACAAACAAGGTGGAGTGTCCTTCACGTTTTGATGCGGTCGTATTCTTCTCTCCTACTAGCGGGGCTCTGCTGTGGATAATGGGCTTCGCTTTGTCTGCGAGGCGTCGAGGAAAAGCGGGAGTACAGTCACGCACGCAACTGGGACTGCCGAGATACCATGACTGGCTGAGATATGCATGCTGATTGATATCCGCAACACCGATGAAATCAGTTGCTTCCAGGCTCACTTTATATATTATTTCTGATGAGACCTTTCACGACTTTTCACTTATCCGACCCAGTTACGCAAATCACGAGAGTTCAAACTTATTCTTTCAGTTGAACCTACACCGTGTAATGAAATACCGAGACAGGCGCTTCGCTCAATGATTTTCTGTTGATGGCTAGTAAAAAAAAAATTGTATCCAGCCTGAGCGTTTCGCTCTCAGCTTTCTGTCACACTCGTCCGTCATACTCTGCTGTCATCATCAATTTTAGGAGTAACCACTACGCCTCCGGTAAATGGCAAAAGCACTGACGCACGTGGCGTCGTCGCTCTTCTCTCTACGCACCGAGCGCATCGATAACGCTCCGAGAGAGGGCGATAGCAGTCTGCAATGCTGGCAGGCTCTGCTTTTTACTCTTTCTGACACGTGCATCCTACTTCATTTTCTTTTTTTGCTTCTCCCGCCACGTGTGTCTTTACGGCCCTCCCCCATCTTGACAAGGCAGCCATTTCTGGCCGCCGCACTGACGACAGCACCTGGCAACTGCGGCGCTACCGGGCAGTGCCTATATATTTCGCCGTCAGTATACTGCCGTTACATGGGCCGCACCTAGTAGCGACGGAGTCTCGTTTTGCTGCACGCAGGTTCGCGTATTATATGCATGAGTGACGGGCGGCTTAGAGAGACGGGCTTCATCGCGCACGCGCTCGATGCGGCTGCTTTTTATCGCACGCGCTACGCTGGGGAAAAGCGATCGCTCTGGGCCGATCAGTCGGCGCATGGCTGCGGCGGCGGCCGAGGTGGACGCGTAAATGCCTTTGGCCGCGCGGCTTATGGCAGCTTGCGCCGTTTTACGCCGCCTTTCCTTTCTTCCCCTGCTCTTCGTCGGCATACCTTGGCCGCTGCCCCCCTTTCGCGCTTTACAGCTGGCCCAGGTGTCGGCGCGTCACGCTTGCCGTTTTTACAAGTTTGGGCCCGAGCGGCGACGCCCGCGGCCGGAACAAATAAGTGCCTTTTTACGAGTGCGAGAAGGCCACCGAGCCCGCGCCGAATGACGCCGCCGTATGGGCACACGTGCTTTGTGTACAGGCGGCGCGGGCGATCGGGAACCGCCCGCAATCATCTCGCATACCGCCTCAACCCGCCTGGATGCGCTTGGTGGTTTTTACGCTTCCTCCTCCGCCCTTTCGACCCATCCTTGATGGTCTCAGATTCAGTTAGCATCAGACGCGAGCTGTATTTCTTTCTCGACTGCGTGCCGTATACAATCCTTAGAGGTGCCCCGCCCTGTAAAGGGGACCAAGCCCTGTTGTTTTTTCTAAAACAGTCGAAGATTACCCACCTGTAGAAGTACTGCCTCCGCCGCAGCCTGCTGCTTTACTTCACAGGGGCAAATCGCGTGCTGCGGTCTTGTTTATAGTGGTGGTGGTGGTGGTGAAACTTTATTTCCAGCGGATATAGAGGAGCGACCCAAGTCGCCACCCGCTTAAACGACGGCCCCTTGGGCAGCGGCGGCGTCTTCAGCCCGCTGGAGGAGCTGGATCTGTGTCCCCGGGTCGGGGCTGAGCATTAGAGCTTCCCAATGATCAGAGTCGGTAATGAAGTGACTCGCGAGTAGGGACTGCGGGCAGTTCCAGATCGTATGAAAATCCCACGTTACCCTGGTAGCGAGTGGAGATAAATTAAATTAACTGAGCGAGAGCGTGTGATCGTAAACAAAGTAGAGAAGACTGCCTAAAAAAGAACTTTCGCATGAACGACAAAGGACGACGAGAACAAGTGATTGTTATAAAAAAAAGAAGCAATAAGCTTTTGCCAGCAAGGTCGGGAAGTTTGTTAGGCTGTATCAACTATATACCAGCGGCTGGAAGCGATCTCTATTCTGGCCTGTCTTCTGTCGTGCGCCACTGTAAAAGAAAGGAGCAGCCGAGAAATATGATACCAAGGAGGAGTAACGGAGCCTTTCGACGGGGCAAGTGCTCCGTGTACGACTTCCGAAAGCGTTATATACATGTCAAGCTGTCCAGCGCCTCTTCTCAGCCTCCTCTGCCAGCCCCAATCCGCCTTCCCTCTTAAACGAGACTCCCTTTTTGACCGTGTTTTCGTTCCAGGTCGTCTCTGTGACGCCGCCGAGTCAAACGAGTAGCACATAAAGAAAAAGCCCAGAGAAAGAGAGAGCGGTAGAATGCACCTGCACCGAGGATCAATACATAGTATTGGACGACGTATCTTCTGTGTCCATCTGAGAACGCATCCGTGCATGTCATCATTGTTTGTGCTTGTGTGTAGAGAACAATCCACTTCCTTGTTTTTTGCCTGCCCTGGTTGTCGCGGAGCTTTTTTATTTCACAGAGACTCGGAGAATTTGACAGACAAGAGTGTCCGAAAAATGCTGAATTTGCGACAAGTACAGGCGCTCGAAGAAGGGTACGAGCATGGCCTATCCTCTATTGGCTCTTCGTTGCTTTACGCCACGCACGTAGAGTCGACAATGGAAGTATGAGGGAACATGCGTGCTCCATCCGCTGGTATCAGTACCAAGAGACTGGTTCGCGCAGCAGCTAGCGCAACCTAAAATACGGATCCTGTAAAATTTTTACTTGGGTACTCAAGCGTGCATGCCTACATAGTCTGAGGCCGACTTCTGCCATTACTCGAGCGCAAAGTCGTTTCAGCGCGGAAGCACTAATCCGGAGGTTCAGAGCCTCTGGTGGTCGAAATTTCCGGAGCCCTCCACTACGGCTTCCATCATAGCCTGAGTCGCTTTGGGACGTTAAACTCGCATAAACTAACTAAACCTAGCAGAATCGTGTTTTACCTGTTGTATGTCCGAGAAGCGCTAGTGCTCCGCCCCGCGGCACTGCCCTCTGATCGTCGTCTTCTGCGAAGCACAAATACAAGCTTTCGCATTGATTCGAATGTAGCAAACATTCTCTGTCCTTTTGCGTCTTGCCGTCAGGACGCAGCTTCTGTTTCTGAATGTAGAGACCACGTTTCGATGGAAGCAGAATGTGAGAACTGCCGCTTGTACCGCAAGAAACCTTTCGAGAGGGTACGAACACGAACCCGAGCATAAGGCCAAACATTTTGCCTGGATGTAGAGTTCCTTTGTGAAGAAAGCAACACTCATTGTTACGTCACATTTAACTCGGTCCTTCTGTTCCACCGGTTTGAGGCACACAAATTTTGGTCAGTGTCGCGGCCCTCGGCTTTTTGTGCCTAACTACATAGAGCAGCGCGAAAGCTATAGCTGTGACTATAGCGATGAGCTGATTATAGCTGGTCAGCTGTGACAGACCTTTTCCAATGTTTTTCAATCGACAAGGGCAATAATAAAGTGAAGGGTATTCATTTACTTTGTGGAAAGAAGAAAATAAGCTCTCGTTTAAAATGGAGAAATAAGAGGCTGCTACTCAAAATGAGAATATAATGGCGACGAAATGAGAGCAGAACATCAAGTGAGGACGCAGTATAGTAATCCAAGATTCGACGGAATCCCCTGCGGCGATGCGAAATTCATAGCGATTCGGCAATCGCAATATAGCCCGAAGTATGTGCCTTCTATGTTTCCTTTTTTGCTTTTGATGACAATCAAAGACACCGGCCTATATTTTTCTTATATCTTTAAGAACATTTTCTTAGCCTTTGCCTTTCTTTGTATTTGGCTTGCTCTTCGTTCATTGCATCCGCAGCGCATTTATGAGCCCCTCCATTATGAAAGCTTCGTTTCGCGATGAACATCTACCGCCCTTTCCGGCCTTTCTACATTACCGCCCTTTCAGCATGTACTGGTGGTCGAGTAAGTATATTGCTCAAAGCTTCGTCTAAATTAAGGAAACAACGTGCTTATTCGTTTTTTATTCAGGATACCACAACGGAAAGCGAGGCATTCTTTAAACCGGAAGCCATGGACTTAAGTCCGAATTCTATGGTGGAAAATTTCCGGGCCTGTCCTCATCGTGTAAAACCTCCATTTCTCTCGTTTCCTTCACGATGTGCCTTGTTGGTGATTCCCCTTCATTAATAAGTATGAGCCCCGAGGCCAGACTTCTGTGAGACTTCGTTAAATAAATGAGTCCTTCAACAGCACGCGCCGACTGCCGAGCAGGTTAGGGCCGACGTGCACGATGTGTTGTTTGCTGTGTCTTGGGTTTTCTTTGTTCTTTCTAATTCACATCCCGCTCACTGTGCCGAGGTAAAGAAGCCAGGGCTCAGTTTCTGTATAGATATTAATTTTGTTTCTCGTTTCTCTTATTATTCTTTTTGGTAGTGGCATGAGTATCTAGGCCCCTGTTCAGTCAATTAGAATTTCCAAGAAACAATGACGAACTACGGAGAGCTTGCTTATGCTGCTGTCAGCATTTAATTGCTTCACCAGAGCAACTCGATGTGATACACAAGCACATTATTAAAAAAAAGTCTAATTTATTCCTGTGTTCTTGTGCTCTTCAAAATATGCTTCTCGAGCACCTGTATTTTTTTTTGTCCTGTTTTTGACATTCTAGAATATAGGAGGGCGTCGCGTCGTGTAGAATCCCAAAAAAGAAAGGGTGGCTGAGGGAATGAGGAGATTGGAAGGAAGCACTATGAAATAACAAAATCGAAAGGAAAATAAGATTGCTAGACTGTGCTGCAGTTCAGATAACTTGGAAACGAACAAACTGCTTGGCTTCCCGCTGGTAACTTTAATCTTAACATCGATTTAATGGTAACAGCACACAAAAAAAAGTCAACTCAAAGAGAAGTTGGCGATATTACGGCCGTTCCGGCTGTGTTTGCAGTTGTGCCCTGCCGGTGCCATCGCTGCTCCCTTAATACGGCCAAACCACACCAAGTGTTCTGGAGCACGCATCCTGGATGCAGGAGCGGGGATCACGAGTAACGCAGGCGCTGTTCAGGAAGCGCCTGTCTTTCCCGTCGGCTTTGAACGAGCCGCGCGTGATCGATGGCAGTTATCCCGCTGCTGCGGCCTCTCAGACGCTGAAAGGTGGCAGTGATATGGAGCCGGAGCGTGTTCGGAGGCGAGACGAAAATAATGCTGACGGATTCATTTCATTCGTTTCGAAACAGGGCCATAGGAGGCCTAGATGCAACTGGAAGGAGCTTCGATGCCAGTTGTTCCGCTTTGAGTTATCGTCGTTTTAATGCGACAGCATTAGAGCCACCGTTCACCGGAAAAGAACGGCGTCCGTCCGTGTCCCGAAAAAGCAAGGGTATGTTAAGCGTCGTCGAAGTTCTCAGCGCAATGGCGTTAAGGCTCCCGTTCTGCAGAAAATTTGGCGTCGTCGGCGTCGTCGTTGGCGTTGTGAGCGTTGTGAGGCTGCAACCCCCGGAGAAGCAAACTTGGTGGGTTAGCTATGTCGATTGACCTTGTGGCGTCATCAGAACCTGCCTATTGGATTGTGAACAAACTGACCACCACCCCTGCAGGTGGCAGTTAAATTGTTGATTGATCGCGAGAGATTGCTCGGGGGAAGAGCAACCTCACCGGTGGCAGCACCTGCCATCGCAGGCCACTGGCGCATCGATTAACCGCTGCACCATTGCGCAAGGCGTGATATGAAGACTCCCAGGAATCTATGAATGTAAAGTGAAGAATGACCAATTTCTCATGTATGGGCATTGACTCATTAACGATATCGCGTCATACCCTTAACGCTGAGTTGAAGTGTGTCTTCCTATTTTGTTGTGCCAATATCTAGGGAAGAAAACGGAGAGCTGTTTTCAACACCACGGTCCTAGTGATTAAGGTGTCGGTCAAAGCCACCGATATTGGACTGATATGGAACCCATCGGCATGGTCGAACATACGACAAAGCACGAACAGTGACTGTTATCTCGCAGCTAGCGGTGAACCGCAATCGCATCCCTTGGTACCACTGGAAAAGACGAAGCGGCTCTATGCGCATCAGTGTGAATAAAAAGGGAATAAGCCAACATCAGCAAAATATAAAAACTTACTAGCTTACCATTCTCTGAAAGAACAATATTCTATGCAAAGTACCAGACAAGAGCTACTTATGCCCACGTTTCGGCAATTGCGGCCTTCGCCAACACGCCAACTTCGCATTACCGACTATCGTAATCGTCTGTAATTTTTTTCCCCAATTTTCCAGCCTGCATTCTTTCGGTTTCCCCGGCACTCAGGTTCCACAAACTGCGGGCAAGTGGGACGCTTCTCGTGTGCGGTACACATGACTACCACTGGTTATCAAGTGCGCAATCGGCTTCTTCCCGTGAACCCAGAGGGCTATATCGCTTCCAGCGCCCTGTCAGAGCAGCAACATATCCTCGCGAAATGAAATCGCGCGCTGCACAGTCCACGCGGCGCAGCAAGCTCGCGGCGGCGAGCCCTCGGCGAAGCGCAACTTCTTGGAGCCCGCTGGGCGATGGCGCAGCCGAAGCCTCGTAGATCAACTTGCCGCATCGGGCAAGGTGAGCGGGCGGAAGTCAGGAAGGAAAGAACGGGGCAGCCTTCCAATATGGTTTCCTTGA